>NW_026736386.1:0-72172 GCF_949786415.1 Peromyscus eremicus | reverse complement strand
AACTGACAAGAACAGTAGCTCCTCTTCAGTCCAATACACTGTACTTGCTGTGAACAGAAGTGAGTGCTATTTGCGCTGTGTATGGCAAAGGGAGCGCAATAGTGACTTTCCTTACCAGAAAACAACTCTTGCTCGTAGGACCAAAAACTGCATGTGATTCAACTCCATTTAGGACTGGGAAACAAACGCTAGCTCACCTTGCAAGAAACACACTCTGCTTTTGAGAAAAGAGCACTGTTCTACTCTACTGTGTTTCCTATATGGCCAGAACAGTGAGATTGCTCAGAACAAAAGAACTGTGCTTCCTACACATATGGCCATATCTAGTACAATTCTGCTTAGGAAACTGAAAAGAACAGTAGATCCTCTTCAGTCCAATACACTGTACTTGCTGGGAACAGACGCGAGTGCTATTTGCACTGTGTACGGCATTGGGACCGCAATAGTGACTCTTTTTACCAGAAAACAACTCTTGCTGGTAGGACCAGAAACTGCATGTGATTCAACTCCATTTAGGACTGGAAAACAAATGCTATCTCACCTTACAAAAAAACACACTCTGCTTTTGAGAAAAGAGCACTATTGTACTCCACTGTGTTTCCTATAGGGCCAGAACAGTGAGCTTGCTCAGAACAAAAGAAATGTGCTTCATACACACACGGGCCATATCTAGTTCAATTCTGCTTAGGAAACTGGCAAGAACAGCAGCTCCTCTTCAGTCCAATACACTGTACTTGATTGGAACAGACACAAGTGCTATTTGTACTGTGTATGGCATTGGGAGCGCAATAGTGACTCTTCTTACCAAAAAATAACTCTACTCATAGGACCAGAAACTGCATGTGATTCAAATTCATTTAGGACTGGGAAACAAAAGCTAGCTCACCTTACAAGAAACATACTCTGCTTTTGAGAAAAGAGCACTCTTCTTGTCTACTATGTGTCCTATGGGGTCCGAACAGTGAGCTTGCTCAGAACAAAAGAACTGTGCTTCCTACGCACACGGGCCATATCTAGTTCAACTCTGCTTAGGAAACTGACAAGAATAGTAGCTCCTCTTCAGTCCAATACACTGTATTTGCTGGGAACAGATGCAAGTGCTCTTTGCACTGTGTTTGGCAATGGGAGCGCAATAGTGACTTTCCTTACCAGAAAACAACTCTTGCGCGTAGGACCAAAAACTGCATGTGATTCAACTCCATTTAGGACTGGGAAACAAACACTAGCTCGCCTTACAAGAAACACACTCTGCTTTTGAGAAAAGAGCACTCTTCTACTCTACTGTGTTTCCTATAGGGCCAGAACAGTGAGCTTGCTCAGAAGAAAAGAACTGTACTTCCTGCACACATGGCCATATCTAGTTCAATTCTGCTTAGGAAATTGACAAGAGCAGTAGATCCTCTTCAGTGCAATACACTGTACATGCTGGGAACAGAAGCCAGTGCTATTTTCCCTGTGTATGACAATGGAAGCAAAATAGTGACTCTTCTTACCAGAAAACAACTCTTGCTCGTAGGAACAAAAACTGCATGTGATTCAACTCCATCTAGGACTTGGAAACAAACACTAGCTCGCCTTACAAGAAACACACTCTGCTTTTGAGAAAAGAGCACTCTGCTACTCTACTGTGTTTCCTATAGGGCCAGAACAGTGAGCTTGTTCAGAACAAAAGAACTGTGCTGCCTACACACACGGGCCATATCTAGTTCAACTCTGCGGAGGAAACTGACAAAAACAATAGATCCTCTTCAGTCCAATACACTGTACAGGCTGGGAACAGATGCCAGTGCTATTTGCCCTGTGTATGACAATGCGAGCTCAATAGTGACTCTTCTTACCATAAAACAACTCTTGCTTTTAGGACCAGAAACGGCATGTGATTCAAGTCCATTTAGGTCTGGGAAGCAAACGCTATCTTGCCTTACAAGAAACACACTCTGCTTTGAGAAAAGAGCAATGTGTTTCCTATGGGGTCCGCACAGTGTGCTTGCTCAGAAAAAAAGTACTGTGCTTCCTATACACACGGGACATATCTAGTTCAACTCTGCTTAGGAAACTGACAAGAACAGTAGCTCCTCTTCAGTCCAATATACTGTACTTGCTGGGAACAGAAGTGAGTGCTATTTGAGCTGAGTATGGCAAAGGGAGAGCAATAGTGACTTTTCTTACCAGAAAACAACTCTTGCTCGTATGACCAAAAACTGCATGTGATTCAACTCCATTTAGGACTGGGAAACAAACGCTAGCTCACCTTGCAAGAAACACACTCTGCTTTTGAGAAAAGAGCACTGTTCTACTCTACTGTGTTTCCTATAGGGCCAGAACAGTGAGATTGCTCAGAACAAAAGAACTGTGCTTCCTACACACATGGCCATATCTAGTACAATTCTGCTTAGGAAACTGAAAAGAACAGTAGATCCTCTTCAGTCCAATAGACTGTACATGCTGGGAACAGACGCCAGTGCTTTTTGCCCTGTGTATGACAATGGGAGGGCAATAGTGACTCTTCTTACCAGAAAACAACTCTTGCTTTTAGGACCAGAAACTGCACGTGATTCAACTCCATTTAGGACTGGGAAACAAATGCCAGCTCGCCTTTTGAGAAAAGAGCACAATTCTACTCTACTGTATTTCCTATAGGGCCAGAACAATGAGCTTGCTCAGAACAAAAGAACTGTGCTTCCTGCACACACGGGCCATATCTAGTTCAACTCTGCATTGGAAACTGACAAGAACAGTAGATCCTCTTCAGTCCAATACACTCTACATGCTGGGAACAGACGCCAGTGCTATTTGCCCTGTGTATGACAATGGGAGCGAAATAGTGACTCTTCTTACCAGAAAACTACTCTTGATTGTAGGACCAGAAACTGCATGTGATTCAACTCCATTTAGGTCTGGGAAGCAAATGCTAGCTCGCCTTACAAGAAACACACTCTGCTTTTGAGAAAAGAGCACTCTTCTACTCTACTGTGTTTCCTATGGGATTGGAACAGTGAGCTTGCTCAGAACAAAAGAACTGTGCTTCCTATACACACGGGCCATATCTAGTTCAACTCTGCTTAGGAAACTGACAAGAACAGTAGCTCCTCTTCAGTCCAATACACTGTACTTGATTGGAACAGTCCCAAGTGCTATTTGTACAGTGTATGGCATTGTGAGCGCAATAGTGACTCTTCTTACCAAAAAATAACTCTACTCTTAGGACCAGAAACTGCATGTGATTCAAATTCATTTAGGACTGGGAAACAAAAGCTAGCTCGCCTTACAAGAAATACACTCTGCTTTTGAGAAAAGAGCACTCTTCTTCTCTACAATGTGTCCTATGGGGTCTGAACAGTGAGCTTGCTCAGAACAAAAGAACTGTGCTTCCTACGCACACGGGCCATATCTAGTTCAACTCTGCTTAGGAAACTGACAAGAACAGTAGCTCCTCTTCAGTCCAATACACTGTACTTGCTGGGAACATATGCGAGTGCTATTTGCACTGTGTTTGGCAATGGGAGCACAATAGTGACTTTCCTTACCAGAAAACAAGTCTTGCTCATAGGACCAGAAACTGCATGTGATTCAACTCCATTTAGGACTGGGAAACAAATGCTCTCTCGCCTTACAAGAAACTCAATCTGCTTTTGAGAAAAGAGCACTCTTCTACTCTGCTGTTTTTCCTATAGGGCCAGTACAGTGAGCTTGCTCAGAACAAAAGAACTGTGCATCCTACACACACGGGCCATATCTAGTTCAATTCTGCTTAGGAAACTGACAAGAACAGTAGATCCTCTTCAGTCCAATACACTGTACTTCCTGAAAACAGACGCCAGTGCTATTTGCACTGTGTATGACAATGGGAGCACAATAGTGACTTTTCTTACCAGAAAACAACTCTTGCTGGTAGGACCAGAATCTGCATGGGATTCAACTCCATTTAGGACTGGGAAACAATCGCTAGCTCGCCTTACAAGAAAGACACTCTGCTTTTGAGAAAAGAGCACTCATCTACTCTACTGTGTTTTATATAGCGCCAGGACAGTTAGCTTGCTCAGAACAAAAGGACTGTGCTTCCTACACACACGGCCCTATCTAGTTCAATTCGGCTTAGTAAACTGAGAAGAACAGTAGATCCTCTTCAGTCCAATAAACTGTACATGCTGGGAACAGACGCCAGTTCTATTTGCACTGTGTACGACAAAGGGAGCGCAATAGTATCTCTTCTTACCAGAATACAACTCTTGATCGTAGGACCAGAAACTGCATGTGATTCAACTCCATTTAGGACTGGGAAACACATGCTAGCTTGCCTTACAAGAAACACACTCTGCTTTTGAGAAAAGAGCACTCTTTTACTCTACTGTGTCTCCTATAGGGCCAGAACAGTGAGCTTGCTCAGAACAAAAGATCTGTGCTTCCTACACACACGGGCCATATCTAGTTCAACTCTGCTTAGGAAACTGACGAGAACAGTAGCTCCTCTTCACTCCAATGCACTGTACTTGCTGAGAACAGACGCGAGTGCTATTTGCACTGTGTACAGTAATAGGAGCACAATAGTGACTTTTCTTACCAGAAAATAACTTTTGCTCTTAGGACCAGAAACTGCATGTGATTCAACTCCATTTAGGACTGGGAAACAAACACTAGCTCGCTTTACAAGAAACACACTCTGCTTTTGAGAAAAGACCACTCTTCTACGCTACTGTGTTTCCTATAGGGCCAGTACAGTGAGCTTGCTCAGAACAAAAGAACTGTGCTTCCTACACAAATGGCCATATCCAGTTCAATTCTGCTTAGGAACCTGACAAGAACAGTAGATCCTCTTCAGTCCAATACACTATACTTGCTGGGAACAGATGCGAGTGCTATTTGCACTGTGTATGGCATTGGGAGCGCAATAGTGACTTTCCTTACCAGAAAACAACTCTGCGTGTAGGACCAAAAACTGTATGTGATTCAACTCCATTTAGGACTGGAAAACAAACGCTAGCTCGCCTTACAAGAAACACACTCTGCTTTTGAGAAAAGAGCAATGTGTTTCCTATGGGGTTCGCACAGTGAGCTTGCTCAGAACAAAAAAACTGTGCTTCCTATACACACGGGACATATCTAGTTCAACTCTGCTTAGGAAACTGACAAGAACAGTAGCTCCTCTTCAGTCCAATACACTGTACTTGCTGTGAACAGAAGTGAGTGCTATTTGCGCTGTGTATGGCAAAGGGAGCGCAATAGTGACTTTCCTTACCAGAAAACAACTCTTGCTCGTAGGACCAAAAACTGCATGTGATTCAACTCCATTTAGGACTGGGAAACAAACGCTAGCTCACCTTGCAAGAAACACACTCTGCTTTTGAGAAAAGAGCACTGTTCTACTCTACTGTGTTTCCTATATGGCCAGAACAGTGAGATTGCTCAGAACAAAAGAACTGTGCTTCCTACACATATGGCCATATCTAGTACAATTCTGCTTAGGAAACTGAAAAGAACAGTAGATCCTCTTCAGTCCAATACACTGTACTTGCTGGGAACAGACGCGAGTGCTATTTGCACTGTGTACGGCATTGGGACCGCAATAGTGACTCTTTTTACCAGAAAACAACTCTTGCTGGTAGGACCAGAAACTGCATGTGATTCAACTCCATTTAGGACTGGAAAACAAATGCTATCTCACCTTACAAAAAAACACACTCTGCTTTTGAGAAAAGAGCACTATTGTACTCCACTGTGTTTCCTATAGGGCCAGAACAGTGAGCTTGCTCAGAACAAAAGAAATGTGCTTCATACACACACGGGCCATATCTAGTTCAATTCTGCTTAGGAAACTGGCAAGAACAGCAGCTCCTCTTCAGTCCAATACACTGTACTTGATTGGAACAGACACAAGTGCTATTTGTACTGTGTATGGCATTGGGAGCGCAATAGTGACTCTTCTTACCAAAAAATAACTCTACTCATAGGACCAGAAACTGCATGTGATTCAAATTCATTTAGGACTGGGAAACAAAAGCTAGCTCACCTTACAAGAAACATACTCTGCTTTTGAGAAAAGAGCACTCTTCTTGTCTACTATGTGTCCTATGGGGTCCGAACAGTGAGCTTGCTCAGAACAAAAGAACTGTGCTTCCTACGCACACGGGCCATATCTAGTTCAACTCTGCTTAGGAAACTGACAAGAATAGTAGCTCCTCTTCAGTCCAATACACTGTATTTGCTGGGAACAGATGCAAGTGCTCTTTGCACTGTGTTTGGCAATGGGAGCGCAATAGTGACTTTCCTTACCAGAAAACAACTCTTGCGCGTAGGACCAAAAACTGCATGTGATTCAACTCCATTTAGGACTGGGAAACAAACACTAGCTCGCCTTACAAGAAACACACTCTGCTTTTGAGAAAAGAGCACTCTTCTACTCTACTGTGTTTCCTATAGGGCCAGAACAGTGAGCTTGCTCAGAAGAAAAGAACTGTACTTCCTGCACACATGGCCATATCTAGTTCAATTCTGCTTAGGAAATTGACAAGAGCAGTAGATCCTCTTCAGTGCAATACACTGTACATGCTGGGAACAGAAGCCAGTGCTATTTTCCCTGTGTATGACAATGGAAGCAAAATAGTGACTCTTCTTACCAGAAAACAACTCTTGCTCGTAGGAACAAAAACTGCATGTGATTCAACTCCATCTAGGACTTGGAAACAAACACTAGCTCGCCTTACAAGAAACACACTCTGCTTTTGAGAAAAGAGCACTCTGCTACTCTACTGTGTTTCCTATAGGGCCAGAACAGTGAGCTTGTTCAGAACAAAAGAACTGTGCTGCCTACACACACGGGCCATATCTAGTTCAACTCTGCGGAGGAAACTGACAAAAACAATAGATCCTCTTCAGTCCAATACACTGTACAGGCTGGGAACAGATGCCAGTGCTATTTGCCCTGTGTATGACAATGCGAGCTCAATAGTGACTCTTCTTACCATAAAACAACTCTTGCTTTTAGGACCAGAAACGGCATGTGATTCAAGTCCATTTAGGTCTGGGAAGCAAACGCTATCTTGCCTTACAAGAAACACACTCTGCTTTGAGAAAAGAGCAATGTGTTTCCTATGGGGTCCGCACAGTGTGCTTGCTCAGAAAAAAAGTACTGTGCTTCCTATACACACGGGACATATCTAGTTCAACTCTGCTTAGGAAACTGACAAGAACAGTAGCTCCTCTTCAGTCCAATATACTGTACTTGCTGGGAACAGAAGTGAGTGCTATTTGAGCTGAGTATGGCAAAGGGAGAGCAATAGTGACTTTTCTTACCAGAAAACAACTCTTGCTCGTATGACCAAAAACTGCATGTGATTCAACTCCATTTAGGACTGGGAAACAAACGCTAGCTCACCTTGCAAGAAACACACTCTGCTTTTGAGAAAAGAGCACTGTTCTACTCTACTGTGTTTCCTATAGGGCCAGAACAGTGAGATTGCTCAGAACAAAAGAACTGTGCTTCCTACACACATGGCCATATCTAGTACAATTCTGCTTAGGAAACTGAAAAGAACAGTAGATCCTCTTCAGTCCAATAGACTGTACATGCTGGGAACAGACGCCAGTGCTTTTTGCCCTGTGTATGACAATGGGAGGGCAATAGTGACTCTTCTTACCAGAAAACAACTCTTGCTTTTAGGACCAGAAACTGCACGTGATTCAACTCCATTTAGGACTGGGAAACAAATGCCAGCTCGCCTTTTGAGAAAAGAGCACAATTCTACTCTACTGTATTTCCTATAGGGCCAGAACAATGAGCTTGCTCAGAACAAAAGAACTGTGCTTCCTGCACACACGGGCCATATCTAGTTCAACTCTGCATTGGAAACTGACAAGAACAGTAGATCCTCTTCAGTCCAATACACTCTACATGCTGGGAACAGACGCCAGTGCTATTTGCCCTGTGTATGACAATGGGAGCGAAATAGTGACTCTTCTTACCAGAAAACTACTCTTGATTGTAGGACCAGAAACTGCATGTGATTCAACTCCATTTAGGTCTGGGAAGCAAATGCTAGCTCGCCTTACAAGAAACACACTCTGCTTTTGAGAAAAGAGCACTCTTCTACTCTACTGTGTTTCCTATGGGATTGGAACAGTGAGCTTGCTCAGAACAAAAGAACTGTGCTTCCTATACACACGGGCCATATCTAGTTCAACTCTGCTTAGGAAACTGACAAGAACAGTAGCTCCTCTTCAGTCCAATACACTGTACTTGATTGGAACAGTCCCAAGTGCTATTTGTACAGTGTATGGCATTGTGAGCGCAATAGTGACTCTTCTTACAAAAAATAACTCTACTCTTAGGACCAGAAACTGCATGTGATTCAAATTCATTTAGGACTGGGAAACAAAAGCTAGCTCGTCTTACAAGAAATACACTCTGCTTTTGAGAAAAGAGCACTCTTCTTCTCTACAATGTGTACTATGGGGTCTGAACAGTGAGCTTGCTCAGAACAAAAGAACTGTGCTTCCTACGCACACGGGCCATATCTAGTTCAACTCTGCTTAGGAAACTGACAAGAACAGAAGCTCCGCTTCAGTCCAATACACTGTACTTGCTGGGAACAGACGCGAGTGCTATTTGCACTGAGTATGTCAACGGGAGCGCAATAGTGACTTTCCTTAAAAGAAAACAACTCTTGCTCGTAGGACCAAAAACTGCATGTGATTCAACTCCATTTAGGACTGGGAAACAAACGCTGGCTCGCCTTACAAGAAACACACTCTGCTTTTGAGAAAAGAGCACTCTTCTACTCTACTGTGTTTCCTATAGGGCCAGTACAGTGAGCTTGCTCAGAACAAAAGAACTGTGCTTCCTACACAAATGGCCATATCCAGTTCAATTCTGCTTAGGAAACTGACAAAAACAGTAGCTCCTCTTCAGTCCAATACACTGTACTTGCTGGGAACAGATGCGAGGGCTATTTACACTGTGTTTGGCAATGGGAGCGCAATAGTGACTTTCCTTACCAGAAAACAACTCTTGCTCGTAGGACCAGAAACTGCATGTGATTCAACTCCATTTAGGACTGGGAAACAAATGCTATCTTGCCTTACAAGAAACACACTCTGCTTTTGAGAAAAGCGCACACTTGTACTCTACTGTGTTTCCTATATGGCTAGAACAGTGAGCTTGCTCAGAACAAAAGAGATGTGCTTCATACACACACGGGCCATATCTAGTTCAATTCTGCTTAGGAAACTGACAAGAACAGTAGCTCCTCTTCAGTCCAATACACTGTACTTGCTGGAAACAGACGCGAGTGCTATTTGCACTGTGTATGTCAACGGGAGCGCAATAGTGACTTTCCTTACCAGAAAACAACTCTTGCTCGTAGGACCAAAAACTGCATGTGATTCAACTCCATTTAGGACTTGGAAACAAACGCTGGCTCACCTTACAAGAAACAACTCTGCTTTTGAGAAAAGAGCACTCTTCTACTCTACAGTGTTTCCTGTAGGGCCAGTACAGTGAGCTTACTCAGAACAAAAGAACTGTGCTTCCTACACAAATGGCCATATCCAGTTCAATTCTGCTTAGGAAACTGACAAAAACAGTAGCTCCTCTTCAGTCCAATACACTGTACTTGCTGGGAACAGATGCGAGTGCTATTTGCACTGTGTTTGGCAATGGGAGAGCAATAGTGACTTTCCTTACCAGAAAACAACTCTTGCTCGTAGGACCAGAAACTACATGTGATTCAACTCCATTTAGGACTGGGAAACAAATGCTATATCGCCGTACAAGAAACACACTCTGCTTTTGAGAAAAGAGCACACTTGTACTCTACTGTGTTTCCTATAGGGCTAGAACAGTGAGCTTGCTCAGAACAAAAGAGATGTGCTTCATACACACACTTGCCATATCTAGTTCAATTCTGCTTAGGAAACTAACGGGAACCGTAGCTCCTCTTCAGTCTAATACACTGTACTTGCTGGGAACAGACGGGAGTGCTATTTGCACTGTGTATGGCAAAGGGAGCACAATAGTGACTCTTCTTACCAGAAAACAACTCTTGCTCGTAGGACTAGAAACTTCATGGGATTCAACTCCATTTCTAAATGGGAAACAAACACTAGCTTGCCTTACAAGAAACACACTCTGATTTGAGAAAAGAGCCCTCCTCTACTCTACTGTGTTTCCTATAGGGCCAGAACAGTGAGGTTGCTCAGAACAAAAGAACTGTGCTTTCTACAAACACAGGCCATATCTAGTTCAACTTTGCTTAGGAAACTGACAACAACAGTAGCTCCACTTCAGTCCAATACACTGTACTTGCTGGGAACAGACGCGAGTGCTATTTGCACTGTGTATGGCAATGGGAGCGCAATAGTGACTTTCCTTACCAGAACACAACTCTTGTTCGTAGGACCAAAAACTGCATGTGATTCAACTCCATTTAGGACTGGGAAACAAACGCTAGCTCGCCTTACAAGAAACACACTCTGCTTTTGAGAAAAGAGCACTCTTCTACTCTACTGTGTTTCCTATAGGGCCAGTACAGTGAGCTTGCTCAGAACAAAAGAACTGTGCTTCCTATACACATGGCCATATCCAGTTCAATTCTGCTTAGGAAACTGACAAGAACAGTAGCTCCTCTTCAGTCCAATACACTCTACATGCTGGGAACAGACGCCCATGCTATTAGCACTGTGTATGACAATGGGAGCACAATAGTGTCTCCTATTACCAGAAAACAACTCTTGCTCATAGGATCAGAAACTGCATGTGATTCAACTCCATTTAGGACTGGGAAACAAACGCTAGCTAGCCTTACAAGAAACACACTCTGCTTTTGAGAAAAGAGCACTCTTCTATTCTACTGTCTTTCCTATAGCGCCAGAACAGTGAGCTTGCTCAGAACAAAAGAACTGTGCTTCCTATACACACAGGCAATATCTAGTTCAACTCTGCATAGGAAACTGACGAGAACAGTAGCTCCTTTTCAGTCCAATACACTGTATTTGCTGGGAACAGATGCGAGTGCTATTTGCACTGTGTATGGAAATGAGGCACAATAGTGACTTTCCTTACCAGAAAACAACTCTTGCTCGTAGGACCAGAAACTGCATGTGATTCAAATTCATTTAGGACTGGGAAACAAAAGCTAGCTCGGCTTACAAGAAATACACTCTGCTTTTGAGAAAAGAGCACTCTTCTCTACTATGTGTCCTATGGGGTCCGAACAGTGAGCTTGCTCAGAACAAAAGAACTGTGCTTCCTATGCACACGGGCCATATCTAGTTCAACTCTGCTTAATAAACTGACAAGAACAGTAGCTCCTCTTCAGTCCAATACACTGTACTTGCTGGGAACAGACGCGAGTGCTATTTGCACTGTGTATGTCAACGGGAGTACAATAGTGCCTTTCCTTACCAGAAAACAACTCTTGCTCATAGGACCAAAAACTGCATGTGATTCAACTCCATTTAGGACTGGGATACAAACGCTAGCTCGCCTTACAAGAAACACATTCTGCTTTTGAGTAAAGATCACTCTTCTACTCTACTGTGTTTCCTATAGGGCCAGAACAGTGAGCTTGCTCAGAACAAAAGAACTGTGCTTCCTACACACACGGCCATATCTAAATTCAATTCTGCTTAGAAAACTGACAATAACAGTAGATCCTCCTCAGTCCAATACACTGTACATGCTGGGAACAGACGTCAGTGCTATTTGTAATTTGTATGACAATTGGAGCGCAATAGTGACTCTTCTTACCAGAAGACAACTCTTGCTTGTAGGACCAAAAACTGCATAAGATTCAACTCCATTTCTGACTGGGAAACAAACACTTGCTCGCCTTATAAGAAACACACTCTGCTTTTGAGAAAAGAGCACTCTTCTACTCTACTGTGTTTCCTATGGGATCTGAACAGTGAGCTTGCTCAGAACAAAAGAACTGTGCTTCCTACACACACGGGCCATATCTAGTTCAACTCTGCTTAGGAAACTGACAAGAACAGTAGCTCCTCTTCAGTCCAATACACTGTACTTGCTGGGAACAGACGCCAGTGCTATTTGCACTGTGTATGGCAATGTGAGCACAATAGTGACTCTTCCTTCCAGAAATCAACTCTTGCTCATAGGACCAAAAACTGCATGTGATTCAACTCCATTTAGGACTGGGAAACAAATGCTAGCTCGCCTTACAAGAAACACACTCTGCTTTTGAGAAAAGAGCACTCTTCTACTCTACTGTGTTTCTTATGGGGTCCGTACTGTGAGCTTGCTCAGAACAAAAGAACTGTGCTTCCTACCAACACGGGCCATATCTACATCAATTCTGCTTAGGAAACTGACAAGGACAGTAGATCCTCTTCAGACCAATACACTGTACATGCTGGGAACAGACGCCAGTGCTATTTGCCCTGTGTATGACAATGGGAGCGCAATAGTGACTCTTCTTACCAGAAAACAACTCTTGGTCATAGGACCAGAAACTGCATGTGATTCAACTCCATTTAGGACTGAAAAACAAACACTAGCTCGCCTTACAAGAAACACACTCTGTTTTTGAGAAAAGGGCAATCTTCTACTCTACTGTGTTTCCTATAGGGCCAAAACAGTGAGCTTGCTCAGAACAAAAGAACTGTGCTTCCTACACACACGGCCATATCTAGTTCAATTCTGCTTAGGAAACTGACAAGAACAGTAGATCCTCTTCAGTCCAATACACTGCACATGCTGGGAACAGACGCCAGTGCTATTTGCCCTGTGTATAGCAATGGGAGCACAATAGTGACTCTTCTTTCCAGAAAACAACTCTTGCTCATAGGACCAGAAAATGCATGTGATTCAACTCCATTTAGAACCGGGAAAAAAACGCTAGCTCGCATTACAAGAAACACACTCTGCTTTTGAGAAAAGAGCACACTTCTACTCTAATGTGTTTCCTATAGGGCCTAAACAGTGAGCTTGCTCAGAACAAAAGAACTGTGCTTCCTACACACACGGCCATATCTAGTTCAATTCTGCTTAGGAAACTGACAAGAATAGTAGATCCTCTTCAGTACAATACACTGTACTTATTGGAAACAGACGCGAATGCTATTTGCACTGTATATGGCAATGGGAGCACAATAGTGACTCTTCTTACCAGAAAACATCTCTTGCTCGTGGGACCAGAAACTGCATGGGATTCAACTCCATTTCTGACTCGGAAACAAACACTAGCTCGCCTTACAAGAAACACACTCTGCTTTTGAGAAAAGAGCACTCTTCTACTCTAATGTGTTTCCAATAGGGCCAGAACAGTGAGCTTGCTCAGAAAAAAGGAACTGTGCTTCCTACACACACGGGCCATATCTAGTTCAACTCTACTTAGGAAACTGAAAGAACAGTAGCTCCTCTTCAGTCCAATACACTGTACTTAATGGGAACAGATGCGAGTGTTATTTGCACTGTGTATGGCCATGGGAGCACAATAGTGACTTTCCTTACCAGAAAACAACTCTTGCTCATAGGACCAAAAACTGCATGTGATTCAACTCCATTTAGGACTGGGAAACAAACACTAGCTCGCCTTACAAGAAACACATTCTGCTTTTGAGTAAATATCACTCTTCTACTCTACTGTGTTTCCTATAGGGCCAGAACAGTGAGCTTGCTCAGAACAAAAGAACTGTGCATCCTACACACACGGGCCATATCTAGTTCAATTCTGCTTAGGAAACTGACAAGAACAGTAGATCCTCTTCAGTCCAATACACTGTACTTCCTGAAAACAGACGCCAGTGCTATTTGCACTGTGTATGACAATGGGAGCACAATAGTGACTTTTCTTACCAGAAAACAACTCTTGCTGGTAGGACCAGAATCTGCATGGGATTCAACTCCATTTAGGACTGGGAAACAATCGTTAGCTCGCCTTACAAGAAAGACACTCTGCTTTTGAGAAAAGAGCACTCATCTACTCTACTGTGTTTTATATAGCGCCAGGACAGTTAGCTTGCTCAGAACAAAAGGACTGTGCTTCCTACACACACGGCCCTATCTAGTTCAATTCGGCTTAGTAAACTGAGAAGAACAGTAGATCCTCTTCAGTCCAATAAACTGTACATGCTGGGAACAGACGCCAGTGCTATTTGCACTGTGTACGACAAAGGGAGCGCAATAGTATCTCTTCTTACCAGAATACAACTCTTGATCGTAGGACCAGAAACTGCATGTGATTCAACTCCATTTAGGACTGGGAAACACATGCTAGCTTGCCTTACAAGAAACACACTCTGCTTTTGAGAAAAGAGCACTCTTTTACTCTACTGTGTCTCCTATAGGGCCAGAACAGTGAGCTTGCTCAGAACAAAAGATCTGTGCTTCCTACACACACGGGCCATATCTAGTTCAACTCTGCTTAGGAAACTGACGAGAACAGTAGCTCCTCTTCACTCCAATGCACTGTACTTGCTGAAAACAGACGCGAGTGCTATTTGCACTGTGTACAGTAATAGGAGCACAATAGTGACTTTTCTTACCAGAAAATAACTTTTGCTCTTAGGACCAGAAACTGCATGTGATTCAACTCCATTTAGGACTGGGAAACAAACACTAGCTCGCTTTACAAGAAACACACTCTGCTTTTGAGAAAAGACCACTCTTCTACGCTACTGTGTTTCCTATAGGGCCAGTACAGTGAGCTTGCTCAGAACAAAAGAACTGTGCTTCCTACACAAATGGCCATATCCAGTTCAATTCTGCTTAGGAACCTGACAAGAACAGTAGATCCTCTTCAGTCCAATACACTATACTTGCTGGGAACAGATGCGAGTGCTATTTGCACTGTGTATGGCATTGGGAGCGCAATAGTGACTTTCCTTACCAGAAAACAACTCTGCGTGTAGGACCAAAAACTGTATGTGATTCAACTCCATTTAGGACTGGAAAACAAACGCTAGCTCGCCTTACAAGAAACACACTCTGCTTTTGAGAAAAGAGCAATGTGTTTCCTATGGGGTTCGCACAGTGAGCTTGCTCAGAACAAAAAAACTGTGCTTCCTATACACACGGGACATATCTAGTTCAACTCTGCTTAGGAAACTGACAAGAACAGTAGCTCCTCTTCAGTCCAATACACTGTACTTGCTGTGAACAGAAGTGAGTGCTATTTGCGCTGTGTATGGCAAAGGGAGCGCAATAGTGACTTTCCTTACCAGAAAACAACTCTTGCTCGTAGGACCAAAAACTGCATGTGATTCAACTCCATTTAGGACTGGGAAACAAACGCTAGCTCACCTTGCAAGAAACACACTCTGCTTTTGAGAAAAGAGCACTGTTCTACTCTACTGTGTTTCCTATATGGCCAGAACAGTGAGATTGCTCAGAACAAAAGAACTGTGCTTCCTACACATATGGCCATATCTAGTACAATTCTGCTTAGGAAACTGAAAAGAACAGTAGATCCTCTTCAGTCCAATACACTGTACTTGCTGGGAACAGACGCGAGTGCTATTTGCACTGTGTACGGCATTGGGACCGCAATAGTGACTCTTTTTACCAGAAAACAACTCTTGCTGGTAGGACCAGAAACTGCATGTGATTCAACTCCATTTAGGACTGGAAAACAAATGCTATCTCACCTTACAAAAAAACACACTCTGCTTTTGAGAAAAGAGCACTATTGTACTCCACTGTGTTTCCTATAGGGCCAGAACAGTGAGCTTGCTCAGAACAAAAGAAATGTGCTTCATACACACACGGGCCATATCTAGTTCAATTCTGCTTAGGAAACTGGCAAGAACAGCAGCTCCTCTTCAGTCCAATACACTGTACTTGATTGGAACAGACACAAGTGCTATTTGTACTGTGTATGGCATTGGGAGCGCAATAGTGACTCTTCTTACCAAAAAATAACTCTACTCATAGGACCAGAAACTGCATGTGATTCAAATTCATTTAGGACTGGGAAACAAAAGCTAGCTCACCTTACAAGAAACATACTCTGCTTTTGAGAAAAGAGCACTCTTCTTGTCTACTATGTGTCCTATGGGGTCCGAACAGTGAGCTTGCTCAGAACAAAAGAACTGTGCTTCCTACGCACACGGGCCATATCTAGTTCAACTCTGCTTAGGAAACTGACAAGAATAGTAGCTCCTCTTCAGTCCAATACACTGTATTTGCTGGGAACAGATGCAAGTGCTCTTTGCACTGTGTTTGGCAATGGGAGCGCAATAGTGACTTTCCTTACCAGAAAACAACTCTTGCGCGTAGGACCAAAAACTGCATGTGATTCAACTCCATTTAGGACTGGGAAACAAACACTAGCTCGCCTTACAAGAAACACACTCTGCTTTTGAGAAAAGAGCACTCTTCTACTCTACTGTGTTTCCTATAGGGCCAGAACAGTGAGCTTGCTCAGAAGAAAAGAACTGTACTTCCTGCACACATGGCCATATCTAGTTCAATTCTGCTTAGGAAATTGACAAGAGCAGTAGATCCTCTTCAGTGCAATACACTGTACATGCTGGGAACAGAAGCCAGTGCTATTTTCCCTGTGTATGACAATGGAAGCAAAATAGTGACTCTTCTTACCAGAAAACAACTCTTGCTCGTAGGAACAAAAACTGCATGTGATTCAACTCCACCTAGGACTTGGAAACAAACACTAGCTCGCCTTACAAGAAACACACTCTGCTTTTGAGAAAAGAGCACTCTGCTACTCTACTGTGTTTCCTATAGGGCCAGAACAGTGAGCTTGTTCAGAACAAAAGAACTGTGCTGCCTACACACACGGGCCATATCTAGTTCAACTCTGCGGAGGAAACTGACAAAAACAATAGATCCTCTTCAGTCCAATACACTGTACAGGCTGGGAACAGATGCCATTGCTATTTGCCCTGTGTATGACAATGCGAGCTCAATAGTGACTCTTCTTACCATAAAACAACTCTTGCTTTTAGGACCAGAAACGGCATGTGATTCAAGTCCATTTAGGTCTGGGAAGCAAACGCTATCTTGCCTTACAAGAAACACACTCTGCTTTGAGAAAAGAGCAATGTGTTTCCTATGGGGTCCGCACAGTGTGCTTGCTCAGAAAAAAAGTACTGTGCTTCCTATACACACGGGACATATCTAGTTCAACTCTGCTTAGGAAACTGACAAGAACAGTAGCTCCTCTTCAGTCCAATATACTGTACTTGCTGGGAACAGAAGTGAGTGCTATTTGAGCTGAGTATGGCAAAGGGAGAGCAATAGTGACTTTTCTTACCAGAAAACAACTCTTGCTCGTATGACCAAAAACTGCATGTGATTCAACTCCATTTAGGACTGGGAAACAAACGCTAGCTCACCTTGCAAGAAACACACTCTGCTTTTGAGAAAAGAGCACTGTTCTACTCTACTGTGTTTCCTATAGGGCCAGAACAGTGAGATTGCTCAGAACAAAAGAACTGTGCTTCCTACACACATGGCCATATCTAGTACAATTCTGCTTAGGAAACTGAAAAGAACAGTAGATCCTCTTCAGTCCAATAGACTGTACATGCTGGGAACAGACGCCAGTGCTTTTTGCCCTGTGTATGACAATGGGAGGGCAATAGTGACTCTTCTTACCAGAAAACAACTCTTGCTTTTAGGACCAGAAACTGCACGTGATTCAACTCCATTTAGGACTGGGAAACAAATGCCAGCTCGCCTTTTGAGAAAAGAGCACAATTCTACTCTACTGTATTTCCTATAGGGCCAGAACAATGAGCTTGCTCAGAACAAAAGAACTGTGCTTCCTGCACACACGGGCCATATCTAGTTCAACTCTGCATTGGAAACTGACAAGAACAGTAGATCCTCTTCAGTCCAATACACTCTACATGCTGGGAACAGACGCCAGTGCTATTTGCCCTGTGTATGACAATGGGAGCGAAATAGTGACTCTTCTTACCAGAAAACTACTCTTGATTGTAGGACCAGAAACTGCATGTGATTCAACTCCATTTAGGTCTGGGAAGCAAATGCTAGCTCGCCTTACAAGAAACACACTCTGCTTTTGAGAAAAGAGCACTCTTCTACTCTACTGTGTTTCCTATGGGATTGGAACAGTGAGCTTGCTCAGAACAAAAGAACTGTGCTTCCTATACACACGGGCCATATCTAGTTCAACTCTGCTTAGGAAACTGACAAGAACAGTAGCTCCTCTTCAGTCCAATACACTGTACTTGATTGGAACAGTCCCAAGTGCTATTTGTACAGTGTATGGCATTGTGAGCGCAATAGTGACTCTTCTTACAAAAAATGACTCTACTCTTAGGACCAGAAACTGCATGTGATTCAAATTCATTTAGGACTGGGAAACAAAAGCTAGCTCGCCTTACAAGAAATACACTCTGCTTTTGAGAAAAGAGCACTCTTCTTCTCTACAATGTGTACTATGGGGTCTGAACAGTGAGCTTGCTCAGAACAAAAGAACTGTGCTTCCTACGCACACGGGCCATATCTAGTTCAACTCTGCTTAGGAAACTGACAAGAACAGAAGCTCCGCTTCAGTCCAATACACTGTACTTGCTGGGAACAGACGCGAGTGCTATTTGCACTGAGTATGTCAACGGGAGCGCAATAGTGACTTTCCTTAAAAGAAAACAACTCTTGCTCGTAGGACCAAAAACTGCATGTGATTCAACTCCATTTAGGACTGGGAAACAAACGCTGGCTCGCCTTACAAGAAACACACTCTGCTTTTGAGAAAAGAGCACTCTTCTACTCTACTGTGTTTCCTATAGGGCCAGTACAGTGAGCTTGCTCAGAACAAAAGAACTGTGCTTCCTACACAAATGGCCATATCCAGTTCAATTCTGCTTAGGAAACTGACAAAAACAGTAGCTCCTCTTCAGTCCAATACACTGTACTTGCTGGGAACAGATGCGAGGGCTATTTACACTGTGTTTGGCAATGGGAGCGCAATAGTGACTTTCCTTACCAGAAAACAACTCTTGCTCGTAGGACCAGAAACTGCATGTGATTCAACTCCATTTAGGACTGGGAAACAAATGCTATCTTGCCTTACAAGAAACACACTCTGCTTTTGAGAAAAGCGCACACTTGTACTCTACTGTGTTTCCTATATGGCTAGAACAGTGAGCTTGCTCAGAACAAAAGAGATGTGCTTCATACACACACGGGCCATATCTAGTTCAATTCTGCTTAGGAAACTGACAAGAACAGTAGCTCCTCTTCAGTCCAATACACTGTACTTGCTGGAAACAGACGCGAGTGCTATTTGCACTGTGTATGTCAACGGGAGCGCAATAGTGACTTTCCTTACCAGAAAACAACTCTTGCTCGTAGGACCAAAAACTGCATGTGATTCAACTCCATTTAGGACTTGGAAACAAACGCTGGCTCACCTTACAAGAAACAACTCTGCTTTTGAGAAAAGAGCACTCTTCTACTCTACAGTGTTTCCTGTAGGGCCAGTACAGTGAGCTTACTCAGAACAAAAGAACTGTGCTTCCTACACAAATGGCCATATCCAGTTCAATTCTGCTTAGGAAACTGACAAAAACAGTAGCTCCTCTTCAGTCCAATACACTGTACTTGCTGGGAACAGATGCGAGTGCTATTTGCACTGTGTTTGGCAATGGGAGAGCAATAGTGACTTTCCTTACCAGAAAACAACTCTTGCTCGTAGGACCAGAAACTACATGTGATTCAACTCCATTTAGGACTGGGAAACAAATGCTATATCGCCGTACAAGAAACACACTCTGCTTTTGAGAAAAGAGCACACTTGTACTCTACTGTGTTTCCTATAGGGCTAGAACAGTGAGCTTGCTCAGAACAAAAGAGATGTGCTTCATACACACACTTGCCATATCTAGTTCAATTCCGCTTAGGAAACTAACGGGAACCGTAGCTCCTCTTCAGTCTAATACACTGTACTTGCTGGGAACAGACGCGAGTGCTATTTGCACTGTGTATGGCAAAGGGAGCACAATAGTGACTCTTCTTACCAGAAAACAACTCTTGCTCGTAGGACTAGAAACTTCATGGGATTCAACTCCATTTCTAAATGGGAAACAAACACTAGCTTGCCTTACAAGAAACACACTCTGATTTGAGAAAAGAGCCCTCCTCTACTCTACTGTGTTTCCTATAGGGCCAGAACAGTGAGGTTGCTCAGAACAAAAGAACTGTGCTTTCTACAAACACAGGCCATATCTAGTTCAACTTTGCTTAGGAAACTGACAACAACAGTAGCTCCACTTCAGTCCAATACACTGTACTTGCTGGGAACAGACGCGAGTGCTATTTGCACTGTGTATGGCAATGGGAGCGCAATAGTGACTTTCCTTACCAGAACACAACTCTTGTTCGTAGGACCAAAAACTGCATGTGATTCAACTCCATTTAGGACTGGGAAACAAACGCTAGCTCGCCTTACAAGAAACACACTCTGCTTTTGAGAAAAGAGCACTCTTCTACTCTACTGTGTTTCCTATAGGGCCAGTACAGTGAGCTTGCTCAGAACAAAAGAACTGTGCTTCCTATACACATGGCCATATCCAGTTCAATTCTGCTTAGGAAACTGACAAGAACAGTAGCTCCTCTTCAGTCCAATACACTCTACATGCTGGGAACAGACGCCCATGCTATTAGCACTGTGTATGACAATGGGAGCACAATAGTGTCTCCTATTACCAGAAAACAACTCTTGCTCATAGGATCAGAAACTGCATGTGATTCAACTCCATTTAGGACTGGGAAACAAACGCTAGCTAGCCTTACAAGAAACACACTCTGCTTTTGAGAAAAGAGCACTCTTCTATTCTACTGTCTTTCCTATAGCGCCAGAACAGTGAGCTTGCTCAGAACAAAAGAACTGTGCTTCCTATACACACAGGCAATATCTAGTTCAACTCTGCATAGGAAACTGACGAGAACAGTAGCTCCTTTTCAGTCCAATACACTGTATTTGCTGGGAACAGATGCGAGTGCTATTTGCACTGTGTATGGAAATGAGGCACAATAGTGACTTTCCTTACCAGAAAACAACTCTTGCTCGTAGGACCAGAAACTGCATGTGATTCAAATTCATTTAGGACTGGGAAACAAAAGCTAGCTCGGCTTACAAGAAATACACTCTGCTTTTGAGAAAAGAGCACTCTTCTCTACTATGTGTCCTATGGGGTCCGAACAGTGAGCTTGCTCAGAACAAAAGAACTGTGCTTCCTATGCACACGGGCCATATCTAGTTCAACTCTGCTTAATAAACTGACAAGAACAGTAGCTCCTCTTCAGTCCAATACACTGTACTTGCTGGGAACAGACGCGAGTGCTATTTGCACTGTGTATGTCAACGGGAGTACAATAGTGCCTTTCCTTACCAGAAAACAACTCTTGCTCATAGGACCAAAAACTGCATGTGATTCAACTCCATTTAGGACTGGGATACAAACGCTAGCTCGCCTTACAAGAAACACATTCTGCTTTTGAGTAAAGATCACTCTTCTACTCTACTGTGTTTCCTATAGGGCCAGAACAGTGAGCTTGCTCAGAACAAAAGAACTGTGCTTCCTACACACACGGCCATATCTAAATTCAATTCTGCTTAGAAAACTGACAATAACAGTAGATCCTCCTCAGTCCAATACACTGTACATGCTGGGAACAGACGTCAGTGCTATTTGTAATTTGTATGACAATTGGAGCGCAATAGTGACTCTTCTTACCAGAAGACAACTCTTGCTTGTAGGACCAAAAACTGCATGGGATTCAACTCCATTTCTGACTGGGAAACAAACACTTGCTCGCCTTATAAGAAACACACTCTGCTTTTGAGAAAAGAGCACTCTTCTACTCTACTGTGTTTCCTATGGGATCTGAACAGTGAGCTTGCTCAGAACAAAAGAACTGTGCTTCCTACACACACGGGCCATATCTAGTTCAACTCTGCTTAGGAAACTGACAAGAACAGTAGCTCCTCTTCAGTCCAATACACTGTACTTGCTGGGAACAGACGCCAGTGCTATTTGCACTGTGTATGGCAATGTGAGCACAATAGTGACTCTTCCTTCCAGAAATCAACTCTTGCTCATAGGACCAAAAACTGCATGTGATTCAACTCCATTTAGGACTGGGAAACAAATGCTAGCTCGCCTTACAAGAAACACACTCTGCTTTTGAGAAAAGAGCACTCTTCTACTCTACTGTGTTTCCTATATGGCCAGAACAGTGAGCTTGCTCAGAAAAAAAGAACTGTGCTTCTTACACACACGGGTCATATCTAGTTCAACTCTACTTAGGAAACTGAAAGAACAGTAGCTCCTCTTCAGTCCAATACACTGTACTTAATGGGCACAGATGCGAGTGCTATTTGCAGTGTGTATGGCAATGGGAGCACAACAGTGACTTTCCTTACCAGAAAACAACTCTTGTTCGTAGGACCAAAAACTGCATGTGATTCAACTCCACTTAGGACTGGGAAACAAATACTAGCTCGCCTTCCAAGAAACACACTCTGCTTTTGAGAAAAGAGAGCTTTTCTAGTCTACTGTGTTTCCTACGGTGTCCGAACAGTGAGCTTGCTCAGAACAAAATAACTGTGCTTCCTACACACACGGGCCATATCTAGATCAATTCTGCATAGGAAACTGACAAGGACAGTAGATCCTCTTCAGTCCAATACACTGTACATGCTGGGAACAGACGCCAGTGCTATTTGCCCTGTGTATGACAATGGGAGCGCAATAGTGACTCTTCTTACCAAAAAACAACTCTTGCTCGTAGGACCAGAAACTGCATGTGATTCAAATCCATTTAGGACTGCGAAACAAATGCTAGCTCCATTACAAAAAACACACTCTGCTTTTGAGAATATAGCTCTCTTCTACTCTACTGTGTTTCCTATAGGGCCAAAACAGTGAGCTTGCTCAGAACAAAATAACTGTGCTTCCTACTCACACGGCCATATCTAGTTCAATTCTGCTTAGGAAACTGACAAGAATAGTAGATCCTCTTCAGTCCAATACACTGTACTTGCTGGGAACAGATGCGAGTGCTATTTGCCCTGTGTATGACAATGGGAGAGCAATAGTGACTCTTCTTACCAGAAAACAACTCTTGCTCATAGGATGAGAAACTGCATGTGATTCAACTCCATTTAGGACTGGGAAACAAACGCTAGCTCGCCTTACAAGAAACACACGCTGCTTTTGAGAAAAGAGCCCTCTTCTACTCTAAAGTGTTTCCAATGGGTTCTGAACAGTGAGCTTGCTCAGAACAAAAGAAATGTGCCTCCTACACACACAGGCCATATCTAGTTCAACTCTGCTTAGGAAACTAACAAGAACAGTAGCTCCTCTTCAGTCAAATACACTGTACTTCCTGGGAACAGACACGAGTGCTATTTGTAATGTGTATCGCAATGGGAGCGCAATAGTGACTCTTCTTACCAGAAAACATCTCTTTTCGTAGGACCAGAAACTGCATGGGATTCAACTCCATTTCTGACTCGGAAACAAACACTATCTCGCCTTACAAGAAACACACTCTGCTTTTGAGAAAAGAGCACTCTTCTTCTCTACTGTGTTTCCTATGGTATCCTAACAGTGAGCTTGCTCAGAACAAAAGAACTGTGCTTCCTACACACACGTGCCATATCTAGTTCAACTCTGCTTAGGAAACTGACAAGAACAGTAGATCATCTGCAGTCCAATACACTGTACTTGCTGGGAACAGAGGCGAGTGCTATTTGCCTTGTGTATGACAATGGGAGCACAATAGTGACACTTCTTACCAGAAAACAACTCTTGCTCGTAGGACCAGAAACTGCATGTGATTCAACTCCATTTAGGACTGGGAAACAAACGCTAGCTCGCCTTACAAAAAACACATTCTGCTTTTGAGAAAAGAGCACTCTTCTACTCTACTGCGTTTCCTATAGGGCCAGAACAGTGAGCTTGCTCAGAACAAAAGAACTGTGCTTCCTACAAGCACGGGCCATATCTAGTTCAACTCTGCTTAGGAAAAAGAGAAGAACATTAGCTCCTCTTCAGTCCAATACACTGTACTTGCTGGGAACAGACGCGAGAGCTATTTTCACTGTATATGGCAATGGGAGCACAATAGTGACTCTTCTTACCAGAAAACAACTCTTGCTCATAGGACCAGAAACTGCATGGGATTCAACTCCATTTCAGACTGGGAAAAAACACTAGCTCGCCTTACAAGAAACACACTCTGCTTTTGAGAAAAGAGCACTCTTCTACTCTACTGTGTTTCCTATGGGGTCCGAACAGTGAGCTTGCTCAGAACAAAAGAACTGTGCTTCCTACACACAGGGGCCATATCTAGTTCAACTCTCCTTAGGAAACTGACAAGAACAGTAGCTCATCTTCAGAACAGTACACTGTACTTGCTGCGAACAGACGCGAGTGCTATTTGCCCTGTGTATGACAATGGGAGCGCAATAGTGACTCTTCTTACCAGAAAACAACCCTTGCTCGTAGGACCAGAAACTGCATGTGATTCAACTCCATTTAGGACTGGGAAACAAACGCTAGCTCGCCTTACAAGAAACACACTCTGCTTTTGAGAAAAGAGCACTCTTCAACTCTAATGTGTTTCCTATAGGTCCAGAACAGTGAGCTTGTTCAGAACAAAAGAACTGTGCTTCCTACACACACCGACTATATCTAGTTCAACTCTGCTTAGGAAACTGACAATAACAGTAGCTCCTTTTCAGTCCAATACACTGTACTTGCTGGGAACAGACGTGAGTGCTATTTGCACTGTGTAAGGCAATGGGAGCACAATAGTGACTTTCCTTACCAGAAAACACCTCTTACTCGTAGGACCAATAACTGCACGTGATTCAACTCCATTTAAGACTGGGAAACAAACACTAGCTCGCCTTACAAGAAATACACTTTGCTTTTGAGAAAAGATCACTCTTCTACTCTACTGTGTTTCCTATAGGGCCAGAACATTGAGCTTGCTCAGAACAAAAGAAATGTGCTTCCTACACAAAAGGCAATATCTAGTTCAATTTTGCTTTGGAAACTGACAAGAAAAGTAGATCCTCTTCAGTCCAATACATCGTACATGCTGGGAACAGACGCCAGTGCTATTTGCCTTGTGTATGACAATGGGAGCCCAATAGTGAATCTTCTTACAAGAAAACATCTCTTGCTCCTAGGACCAGAAACTGCATGGGATTCAACTCCATTTCAGACTGGGAAACAAACACTAGCTCGCCTTACAAGAAACACACTCTGCTTTTGAGAAAATAGCACTCTTCTACTCTACTGTGTTACCTATGGGGTCCGAACAGTGAGCTTGCTCAGAACAAAAGAACTGTGCTTCCTACACACACGGCCATATCTAGTTCAATTCTGCTTAGGAAACTGACAAGAATAGTAGATCCTCTTCAGTACAATACACTGTACTTATTGGAAACAGACGCGAATGCTATTTGCACTGTATATGGCAATGGGAGCACAATAGTGACTCTTCTTACCAGAAAACATCTCTTGCTCGTGGGACCAGAAACTGCATGGGATTCAACTCCATTTCTGACTCGGAAACAAACACTAGCTCGCCTTACAAGAAACACACTCTGCTTTTGAGAAAAGAGCACTCTTCTACTCTACTGTGTTTCCTATGGGATCTGAACAGTGAGCTTGCTCAGAACAAAAGAACTGTGCTTCCTACACACACGGGCCATATCTAGTTCAACTCTGCTTAGGAAACTGACAAGAACAGTAGCTCCTCTTCAGTCCAATACACTGTACTTGCTGGGAACAGACGCGAGTGCTATTTGCTCTGTGTATGGAAATGGGAGCGCAATAGTGACTTTCCTTACAGAAAACAACTCTTGCTCATGGGACCAAAAACTTCATGTGATTCAACTCCTTTTAGGACTGGGAAACAAACGCTAGCTCTCTTTACAAGAAACACACTCTGCTTTTGAGAAAAGAGCACTCTTCTACTCTACTGTGTTTCCTATAGAGCCAAAACAGTGAGCTTGCTCAGAACAAAAGAACTGTGCTTCCTAGACACACGGCCACATCTGGTTCAATTCTGCTTAGGAAACTGACAAGAACAGTAGATCCTCTACAGTCTAATACACTGTACATGCTGGGAATAGATGACAGTGCTATTTGCCTTGTGTATGACAATGGGAGCGCAATAGTGACTCTTCTTACCAGAAAACAACTCTTGCTCGCAGGACCAGAAACTGCATGTGATTCAACTCCATTTATGACTGGAAAACAAACGCTAGCTCGCCTTACAAGAAACACACTCTGCTTTTGAGAAAAGAGCACTCTTCTACTCTAATGTGTTTCCAATAGGGCCAGAACAGTGAGCTTGCTCAGAAAAAAGGAACTGTGCTTCCTACACACACGGGCCATATCTAGTTCAACTCTACTTAGGAAACTGAAAGAACAGTAGCTCCTCTTCAGTCCAATACACTGTACTTAATGGGAACAGATGCGAGTGTTATTTGCACTGTGTATGGCCATGGGAGCACAATAGTGACTTTCCTTACCAGAAAACAACTCTTGCTCATAGGACCAAAAACTGCATGTGATTCAACTCCATTTAGGACTGGGAAACAAACACTAGCTCGCCTTACAAGAAACACATTCTGCTTTTGAGTAAATATCACTCTTCTACTCTACTGTGTTTCCTATAGGGCCAGAACAGTGAGCTTGCTCAGAACAAAAGAACTGTGCTTCCTACACACACGGCCATATCTAATTCAATTCTGCTTAGGAAACTGACAATAACAGTAGATCCGCCTCAGTCCAATACACTGTACATGCTGGGAATAGACGCCAGTGCTATTTGTAATTTGTATGACAATTGGAGCGCAATAGTGACTCTTCTTACCAGAAGACAACTCTTGCTTGTAGGACAAGAAACTGCATGGGATTCAACTCCATTTCTGACTGGGAAACAAACACTTGCTCGCCTTATAAGAAACACACTCTGCTTTTGACAAAAGAGCACTCTTCTACTCTACTGTGTTTCCTATGGGATTGGAACAGTGAGCTTGCTCAGAACAAAAGAACTGTGCTTCCAACACACACCGACTATATTTAGTTCAATATGCTTAGGAAACTGACAAGAACAGTAGCTCCTCTTCAGTCCAATACACTGTACTTGCTGGGAACAGATGCGAGTGCTATTTGCACTGTGTATGGCAATGGGAGCGCAATAGTGACTCTTCTTTCCAGAAAACAACTCTTGATCGTAGGACCAAAAACTGCATGTGATTCAACTCCATTTAGGACTGGGAAACAAACGCTAGCTCGCCTTTCAAGAAACACACTCTGCTTTTGAGAAAAGAGCACTCTTCTTCTCTACTGTGCTTCCTATAGGGCCAGAACAGTGAGCTTGCTCAGAACAAAAGAACTGTGCTTCCTACACACACGGGCCATATCTAGATCAATTCTGCATAGGAAACTGACAAGGACAGTAGATCCTCTTCAGTCCAATACACTGTATGCTGGGAACAGACGCCAGTGCTATTTGCCCTGTGTATGACAATGGGAGCGCAATAGTGACTCTTCTTACCAAAAAACAACTCTTGCTCGTAGGACCAGAAACTGCATGTGATTCAAATCCATTTAGGACTGGGAAACAAACGCTAGCTCCCTTACAAGAAACACACTCTGCTTTTGAGAATATATCACTCTACTACTCTACTGCGTTTCCTATAGGGCCAAAACAGTGAGCTTGCTCAGAACAAAAGAACTGTGCTTCCTATACACACGGCCATATCTCGTTCAATTCTGCTTAGGAAACTGACAATAACAGTAGATCCTCCTCAGTCCAATACACTGTACATGCTGGGAACAGACGCCAGTGCTATTTGTAATGTGCATGACAATTGGAGCGGAATAGTGACTCTCCTCACCAGAAGACAACTTTACCTCGTAGGACCAGAAAGTGCATGTGATTCAACTCCATTTAGGACTGCGAAACAAACGCTAGCTCGCCTTGCAAGAAACACACTCTGCTTTTGAGAAAAGAGCACTCTTCTGCTCTTCTGTGTTTCTTTTGGGGTCCGAAAAGTGAGCTTGCTCAGAACAAAAGAACTGTGCTTCCTACACACACGGGCCATATCTAGTGCAACTGTGCTTAGGAAACTGACAAGAACAGTAGCTCCTCTTCAGTCCAATACACTGTACGTGCTGGGAACAGACGCCAGGGCTATTTGCTCTATGTATGTCAATGGGAGCGCAATAGTGACTCTTCTTACCAGAAAACAACTCTTGCTCATAGGACCAAAAACTGCATGTGATTCAACTCCATTTCTGACTGGGAAACAAACACTAGCTCGCCTTACAATAAACACACTCTGCTTTTGAGTAAAGATCACTCTTCTACTCTACTGTGTTTCCTATAGGGCCAGAACAGTGAGCTTGCTCAGAACAAAAGAACTGTGCTTCCTACACACACGGTCATATCTAATTCAATTCTGCTTAGGAAACTGAAAATAACAGTAGATCCTCCTCAGTCCAATACACTATACATGCTCGGAACAGACGCCAGTGCTATTTGTAATTTGTATGACAATTGGAGCGCAATAGTGACTCTTCTTACCAGAAGACAACTCTTGCATGTAGGACAAGAAACTGCATGAGATTCAACTCCATTTCTGACTGGGAAACAAACACTAGCTCGCCTTACAAGAAACACACTCTGCTTTTGAGAAAAGAGCACTCTTCTACTCTACTGTGTTTCCTATGGGATCCGAACAGTGAGCTTGCTCAGAACAAAATAACTGTGCTTCCTACACAAACGGGCCATATCTAGTTCAACTCTGCTTAGGAAACTGACAAGAACAGTAGCTCCTCTTCAGTCCAATACACTGTACTTGCTGGGAACAGACGCCAGTGCTATTTGCACTGTGTATGGCAATGGGTGCGCAATAGTGACTCTTCTTACCAGAAATCAACTCTTGCTCTTAGGACCAAAAACTGCATGTGATTCAACTCCATTTCGGAGTTTGAAACAAACACTAGCTCGCCTTACAAGAAACACACTCTGCTTTTGAGAAAAGGGCACTCTTCTACTCTACTGTGTTTCCTATAGGGCCAAAACATTGAGCTTGCTCAGAACACAAGAACTGTGCTTCCTACACATATCTAGTTCAATTCTGCTTAGAAAACTGACAAGAACAGTAGATCCTCTTCAGTCCAATACACTGTACATGCTGGGAATAGACGCCAGTGCTATTTGCCCTGTGTATTACAATGGGAACGCAATAGTGACACTTCTTACCAGAAAACAACTCTTGCTCGTAGGAACAGAAACTGCATGTGATTCAACTTTATTAGGACTGGGAAACAAACGCTAGCTCGTCTTACAAGAAACACACTCTGCTTTTAGGTAAGGGCACTCTTCTACTCTAATGTGTTTCCTATAGGGCCAGAAGAGTGAGCTTGCTCAGAAAAAAAGAACTGTGCTTCCAACACACACCGACTATATTTAGTTCAATATTCTTAGGAAACTGACAAGAATAGTAGATCCTCTTCAGTCCAATAAATTGTACTTGCTGGAAACAGACGCGAGTGCTATTTGCCCTGTGTATGACAATGGGAGCTCAATAGTGACTCTTCTTACCAGAAAACAACTCTTGCTCGTAAAACCAGAAACTGCATGTGATTCAACTCCATTTAGGACTGGAAAACAAACGCTAGCTCGCCTTACAAGAAACACAGTCTGCTTTTGAGAAAAGAGCACTCTTCTACTCTACTGTGTTTCCTATATGGCCAGAACAGTGAGCTTGCTCAGAAAAAAAGAACTGTGCTTCTTACACACACGGGTCATATCTAGTTCAACTCTACTTAGGAAACTGAAAGAACAGTAGCTCCTCTTCAGTCCAATACACTGTACTTAATGGGCACAGATGCGAGTGCTATTTGCAGTGTGTATGGCAATGGGAGCACAACAGTGACTTTCCTTACCAGAAAACAACTCTTGTTCGTAGGACCAAAAACTGCATGTGATTCAACTCCACTTAGGACTGGGAAACAAATACTAGCTCGCCTTCCAAGAAACACACTCTGCTTTTGAGAAAAGAGAGCTTTTCTAGTCTACTGTGTTTCCTACGGTGTCCGAACAGTGAGCTTGCTCAGAACAAAATAACTGTGCTTCCTACACACACGGGCCATATCTAGATCAATTCTGCATAGGAAACTGACAAGGACAGTAGATCCTCTTCAGTCCAATACACTGTACATGCTGGGAACAGACGCCAGTGCTATTTGCCCTGTGTATGACAATGGGAGCGCAATAGTGACTCTTCTTACCAAAAAACAACTCTTGCTCGTAGGACCAGAAACTGCATGTGATTCAAATCCATTTAGGACTGCAAAACAAATGCTAGCTCCATTACAAAAAACACACTCTGCTTTTGAGAATATAGCTCTCTTCTACTCTACTGTGTTTCCTATAGGGCCAAAACAGTGAGCTTGCTCAGAACAAAATAACTGTGCTTCCTACTCACACGGCCATATCTAGTTCAATTCTGCTTAGGAAACTGACAAGAATAGTAGATCCTCTTCAGTCCAATACACTGTACTTGCTGGGAACAGATGCGAGTGCTATTTGCCCTGTGTATGACAATGGGAGAGCAATAGTGACTCTTCTTACCAGAAAACAACTCTTGCTCATAGGATGAGAAACTGCATGTGATTCAACTCCATTTAGGACTGGGAAACAAACGCTAGCTCGCCTTACAAGAAACACACGCTGCTTTTGAGAAAAGAGCCCTCTTCTACTCTAAAGTGTTTCCAATGGGTTCTGAACAGTGAGCTTGCTCAGAACAAAAGAAATGTGCCTCCTACACACACAGGCCATATCTAGTTCAACTCTGCTTAGGAAACTAACAAGAACAGTAGCTCCTCTTCAGTCAAATACACTGTACTTCCTGGGAACAGACACGAGTGCTATTTGTAATGTGTATCGCAATGGGAGCGCAATAGTGACTCTTCTTACCAGAAAACATCTCTTTTCGTAGGACCAGAAACTGCATGGGATTCAACTCCATTTCTGACTCGGAAACAAACACTATCTCGCCTTACAAGAAACACACTCTGCTTTTGAGAAAAGAGCACTCTTCTTCTCTACTGTGTTTCCTATGGTATCCTAACAGTGAGCTTGCTCAGAACAAAAGAACTGTGCTTCCTACACACACGTGCCATATCTAGTTCAACTCTGCTTAGGAAACTGACAAGAACAGTAGATCATCTGCAGTCCAATACACTGTACTTGCTGGGAACAGAGGCGAGTGCTATTTGCCTTGTGTATGACAATGGGAGCACAATAGTGACACTTCTTACCAGAAAACAACTCTTGCTCGTAGGACCAGAAACTGCATGTGATTCAACTCCATTTAGGACTGGGAAACAAACGCTAGCTCGCCTTACAAAAAACACATTCTGCTTTTGAGAAAAGAGCACTCTTCTACTCTACTGCGTTTCCTATAGGGCCAGAACAGTGAGCTTGCTCAGAACAAAAGAACTGTGCTTCCTACAAGCACGGGCCATATCTAGTTCAACTCTGCTTAGGAAAAAGAGAAGAACATTAGCTCCTCTTCAGTCCAATACACTGTACTTGCTGGGAACAGACGCGAGAGCTATTTTCACTGTATATGGCAATGGGAGCACAATAGTGACTCTTCTTACCAGAAAACAACTCTTGCTCATAGGACCAGAAACTGCATGGGATTCAACTCCATTTCAGACTGGGAAAAAACACTAGCTCGCCTTACAAGAAACACACTCTGCTTTTGAGAAAAGAGCACTCTTCTACTCTACTGTGTTTCCTATGGGGTCCGAACAGTGAGCTTGCTCAGAACAAAAGAACTGTGCTTCCTACACACAGGGGCCATATCTAGTTCAACTCTCCTTAGGAAACTGACAAGAACAGTAGCTCATCTTCAGAACAGTACACTGTACTTGCTGCGAACAGACGCGAGTGCTATTTGCCCTGTGTATGACAATGGGAGCGCAATAGTGACTCTTCTTACCAGAAAACAACCCTTGCTCGTAGGACCAGAAACTGCATGTGATTCAACTCCATTTAGGACTGGGAAACAAACGCTAGCTCGCCTTACAAGAAACACACTCTGCTTTTGAGAAAAGAGCACTCTTCTACTCTAATGTGTTTCCTATAGGTCCAGAACAGTGAGCTTGTTCAGAACAAAAGAACTGTGCTTCCTACACACACCGACTATATCTAGTTCAACTCTGCTTAGGAAACTGACAATAACAGTAGCTCCTTTTCAGTCCAATACACTGTACTTGCTGGGAAGAGACGCAAGTGCTTTTTGCACTATGTATGGCAATGGGAGCACAATAGTGACTTTCCTTACCAGAAAACATCTCTTGCTCATAGGACCAAAAACTGCCAGTGATTCAACTCAATTTAGGACTGGGAACCAAACGCTAGCACGCCTTACAACAAACAAACTCTGCTTTTGAGAAAAGAGCACTCTTCTACTCTATTGTGTGTCCTATAGGGCCAAAACAATTAGCTTGCTCAGAACAAAAGAACTGTACTTCCTACACACACAGCCATATCTAGTTCAATTCTGCTTAGGAAACTGACAAGAAGAGTAGCTCATCTTCAGTCCAATACACTGTACTTGCGGTAAACAGACGCCAGTGCTATTTGACCTGTGTATGAAAATGGGCTTGCCATAGTGACTCTTCTTACCAGAAAACAACCCTTTCTCGTAGGACTAGAAACTGCGTGTGATTCAACTCCATTTAGGACTGGGACACAAACGCTAGCTCGCCTTACAAGAAACACACTCTGCTTTTGAGAAAAGAGCACTCTTCTACTCTACTGTGTTTCCTATGGGGTCCGAACAGTGAGCTTGCTCAGAACAAAAGAACTGTGCTTTCTACACACACGGCCATATCTAGTTCAATTCTGCTTAGGAAACTGACAAGAAGAGTAGATCCACTTCAGTCCAATACACTGTACTTGATGGGAACAGACGCGAGTGCTATTTGCACTGTGTATGGCAATGGAAGGGCAATAGTGACTTTCCTTACCAGAAAACAGCTCTTGCTCGTAGGACCAGAAACTGCATGTGATTCAACTCCATTTAGGACTGGGAAACAAATGCTAGCTCGCCATAGAAGAAACACACTCTGCTTTTGAGAAAAGAGCACTCTTCTACTCGACTGTGTATCCTATGGGGTCCGAACAGTGAGCTTGCTCAGAACAAAAGAACTTGGCTTCCTACACACACGGGCCATATCTAGTTCAACTCTGCTTAGGAAACTGAAAAGAACAGTAGCTCCGCTTCAGTCCAATACACTGTACTTGCTGGGAACAGATGCGAGTGCTATTTACACTGTGTATGGCAATGGGAGCGCAAAAGTGACTTTATTACCAGAAAACAACTCTTGCTAGTAGGACCAAAAACTGCATGTGATTCAACTCCATTTAGGACTGGGAAACAAACACTAGCTAGCCTTACAAGAAACACACTCTGCTTTTGAGAAAAGAGCAGTCTTCTACTCTACTGTGTTTCCTATGGGTCCGAACAGTGAGCTTGCTCAGAACAAAAGAACTGTGCTTCCTACACACACGGGCCATATCTAGTTCAACTCTGCTTAGGAAACTGACAAGAACAGTAGCTCCTCTTCAGTCCCAAACACTGTACTTGCTGGGAACAGACGCGAGTGCTATTTGCACTGTGTATGGCAATGGGAGCGCAATAGTGACTTTCCTTACCAGAAAACAACTCTTGCTCATAGGACCAGAAACTGCATGTGATTCAGCTCCATTTAGGACTGGGAAACAAATGCTAGCTCGCCTAACAAGAAACACACTCTGCTTTTGAGAAAAGAGCAATCTTCTACTCTACTGTATTTCCTATGTGGTCTGAACAGTGAGCTTGCTCAGAACAAAAGAACTGTGCTTCCTGCACACATGGATCATATGTAGTTCAACTCTGCTTAGGAAACTGACAAGAACAGTAGCTACTATTCAGTCCAATACACTGTACTTGCTGGGAACAGACGGGAGTGCTATTTGCACTGTGTATGGCAATAGGAGCACAATAGTGACTCCTCTTATCAGAAAACAACTCTTGCTCATAAGACCAGAAACTGCATGGGATTCAACTCCATTTCTGACTGGGAAATGAACACTAGCTCGCCTTACAAGAAAGACACTCTGATTTTGAGAAAAGAGCACTCTTCTACTCTACTGTGTTTCCTATGTGGTCCGAATAGTGAGCTAGCTCAGGACAGAAGAACTGTGCTTCCTACACACAGGGGCCATATCTAGTTCAACTCTGCTAAGGAAACTGACAAGAACAGTAGCTACGCTTCAGTCCAATACACTCTACTTGCTGGGAACAGACGCGAGTGCTATTTGCACTGTGTATGGCAATGGGAGCGCAATAGTGACTTTCCTTACCAGAAAACAACTCTTGGTCGTAGGATGAGAAACTGCATGTGATTCAACTCCATTTAGGACAGGGAAACAAACGCTAGCTCGCCTTACAAGAAACACACTCTGTTTTTGAGAAAAGAGCAGTCTTCTACTCTACTGTGTTTCCTATGGGGTCCGAACATTGTGCTTGCTCAGAACAAAAGAACTGTGCTTCGTACACACACGGGCCATATCTAGTTCAACTCTGCTTAGGAAACTGACAAGAACAGTAGCTTCTCTTCAGTCCAATACACTGTACTTGCTGGGAACAGATGCGAGGGCTATTTGCACTGTGTATGGCAATGGGAGCGCAATAGTGACTTTCCTTACCAGAAAACAGCTCTTGCTCGTAGGACCAGAAACTGCATGTGATTCAACTCCATTTAGGACTGGGAAACAAATGCTAGCTTGCCATAGAAGAAACACACTCTGCTTTTGAGAAAAGAGCACTCTTCTACTCGACTGTGTATCCTATGGGGTCCGAACAGTGAGCTTGCTCAGAACAAAAGAACTTGGCTTCCTACACACACGGGCCATATCTAGTTCAACTCTGCTTAGGAAACTGAAAAGAACAGTAGCTCCGCTTCAGTCCAATACACTGTACTTGCTGGGAACAGATGCGAGTGCTATTTACACTGTGTATGGCAATGGGAGCGCAAAAGTGACTTTATTACCAGAAAACAACTCTTGCTCGTAGGACCAAAAACTGCATGTGATTCAACTCCATTTAGGACTGGGAAACAAACGCTAGCTAGCCTTACAAGAAACACACTCTGCTTTTGAGAAAAGAGCAGTCTTCTACTCTACTGTGTTTCCTATGGGTCCGAACAGTGAGCTTGCTCAGAACAAAAGAACTGTGCTTCCTACACACACGGGCCATATCTAGTTCAACTCTGCATAGGAAACTGACAAGAACAGTAGCTCCTCTTCAGTCCCAAACACTGTACTTGCTGGGAACAGACGCGAGTGCTATTTGCACTGTGTATGGCAATGGGAGCGCAATAGTGACTTTCCTTACCAGAAAACAACTCTTGCTCATAGGACCAGAAACTGCATGTGATTCAGCTCCATTTAGGACTGGGAAACAAATGCTATCTCGCCTTACAAGAAACACACTCTGCTTTTGAGAAAAGAGCAATCTTCTACTCTACTGTATTTCCTATGTGGTCTGAACAGTGAGCTTGCTCAGAACAAAAGAACTGTGCTTCCTGCACACATGGACCATATGTAGTTCAACTCTGCTTAGGAAACTGACAAGAACAGTAGCTACTATTCAGTCCAATACACTGTACTTGCTGGGAACAGACGGGAGTGCTATTTGCACTGTGTATGGCAATAGGAGCACAATAGTGACTCCTCTTATCAGAAAACAACTCTTGCTCATAAGACAAGAAACTGCATGGGATTCAACTCCATTTCTGACTGGGAAACGAACACTAGCTCGCCTTACAAGAAAGACACTCTGATTTTGAGAAAAGAGCACTCTTCTACTCTACTGTGTTTCCTATGGGGTCCGAATAGTGAGCTAGCTCAGGACAAAAGAACTGTGCTTCCTACATACAGGGGCCATATCTAGTTCAACTCTGCTAAGGAAACTGACAAGAACAGTAGCTACGCTTCAGTCCAATACACTCTACTTGCTGGGAACAGACGCGAGTGCTATTTGCACTGTGTATGGCAATGGGAGCACAATAGTGACTTTCCTTACCAGAAAACAACTCTTGGTCGTAGGACTAAAAACTGAATGTGATTCAACTCCATTTAGGACAGGGAAACAAACGCTAGCTCGCCTTACAAGAAACACACTCTGTTTTTGAGAAAAGAGCAGTCTTCTACTCTACTGTGTTTCCTATGGGGTCCGAACATTGTGCTTGCTCAGAACAAAAGAACTGTGCTTCGTACACACACGGGCCATATCTAGTTCAACTCTGCTTAGGAAACTGACAAGAACAGTAGCTTCTCTTCAGTCCCAAACACTGTACTTGCTGGGAACAGACGCGAGTGCTATTTGCACTGTGTATGGCAATGGGAGCACAATAGTGACTTTCCTTACCAGAAAACAACTCTTGCTCATAGGACCAGAAACTGCATGTGATCCAGCTCCATTTAGGACTGGGAAACAAATGCTAGCTCGCCTTACAAGAAACACACTCTGCTTTTGAGAAAAGAGCAGTCTTCTACTCTACTGTGTTTCCTATGGGGTCCGAACATTGTGCTTGCTCAGAACAAAAGAACTGTGCTTCGTACACACACGGGCCATATCTAGTTCAACTCTGCTTAGGAAACTGACAAGAACAGTAGCTTCTCTTCAGTCCAATACACTGTACTTGCTGGGAACAGATGCGAGGGCTATTTGCACTGTGTATGGCAATGGGAGCGCAATAGTGACTTTCCTTACCAGAAAACAGCTCTTGCTCGTAGGACCAGAAACTGCATGTGATTCAACTCCATTTAGGACTGGGAAACAAATGCTAGCTTGCCATAGAAGAAACACACTCTGCTTTTGAGAAAAGAGCACTCTTCTACTCGACTGTGTATCCTATGGGGTCCGAACAGTGAGCTTGCTCAGAACAAAAGAACTTGGCTTCCTACACACACGGGCCATATCTAGTTCAACTCTGCTTAGGAAACTGAAAAGAACAGTAGCTCCGCTTCAGTCCAATACACTGTACTTGCTGGGAACAGATGCGAGTGCTATTTACACTGTGTATGGCAATGGGAGCGCAAAAGTGACTTTATTACCAGAAAACAACTCTTGCTCGTAGGACCAAAAACTGCATGTGATTCAACTCCATTTAGGACTGGGAAACAAACGCTAGCTAGCCTTACAAGAAACACACTCTGCTTTTGAGAAAAGAGCAGTCTTCTACTCTACTGTGTTTCCTATGGGTCCGAACAGTGAGCTTGCTCAGAACAAAAGAACTGTGCTTCCTACACACACGGGCCATATCTAGTTCAACTCTGCTTAGGAAACTGACAAGAACAGTAGCTCCTCTTCAGTCCCAAACACTGTACTTGCTGGGAACAGACGCGAGTGCTATTTGCACTGTGTATGGCAATGGGAGCGCAATAATGACTTTCCTTACCAGAAAACAACTCTTGCTCATAGGACCAGAAACTGCATGTGATTCAGCTCCATTTAGGACTGGGAAACAAATGCTAGCTCGCCTTACAAGAAACACACTCTGCTTTTGAGAAAAGAGCAATCTTCTACTCTACTGTATTTCCTATGTGGTCTGAACAGTGAGCTTGCTCAGAACAAAAGAACTGTGCTTCCTGCACACATGGACCATATGTAGTTCAACTCTGCTTAGGAAACTGACAAGAACAGTAGCTACTATTCAGTCCAATACACTGTACTTGCTGGGAACAGACGGGAGTGCTATTTGCACTGTGTATGGCAATAGGAGCACAATAGTGACTCCTCTTATCAGAAAACAACTCTTGCTCATAAGACCAGAAACTGCATGGGATTCAACTCCATTTCTGACTGGGAAACGAACACTAGCTCGCCTTACAAGAAAGACACTCTGATTTTGAGAAAAGAGCACTCTTCTACTCTACTGTGTTTCCTATTTGGTCCAAACAGTGAGCTTGCTCAGAACAAATGAACTGTGCTTCCTACACACACGGGCCATATCTAGTTCAACTCTCCTTAGGAAACTGACAAGAACGGTAGCTCCTCTTCAGTCCAATACACTGTACTAGCTGGGAACAGACGCGAGTGCTATGCCCTGTGTATGGCAAAAGGAGCACAATAGTGACTCTTCTTATCAGAAAACAACTCTTACTCATAGGACAAGAAACTGCATGGGATTCAACTCCATTTCTGACTGGGAAACAAACACTAGCTCACCTTACAAGAAACACACTCTGCTTTTGAGAAAAGAGCACTCTTCTACTCTACTGTGTTTCCTATGGGGTCCGAATAGTGAGCTTGCTCAGAACAAAAGAACTGTGCTTCCTACACACAGGAGCCATATCTAGTTCAACTCTGCTTCGGAAACTGACAAGAACAGTAGCTCCGCTTCAGTCCAATACACTGTACTTGCTGGGAACAGATGTGAGTGCTATTTGCACTGTGTATGGCAATGGGAGCGCAATAGTGACTTTATTACCCGAAAACAACTCTTGCTCATAGGACCAGAAACTGCATGGGATTCAACTCAATTTCTGACTGGAAAACAAACACTAGCTCACCTTATAAGAAACACACTCTGCTTTTGAGAAAAAAGCACTCTTCTACTCTAATGTCTTTTCTATGGGGTCTGAACAGTGAGCTTGATCAGAACAAAAGAACTGTGCTTCCTACACACAGGGGCCATATCTAGTTCAACTCTGCTTCAGAAACTGACAAGAACAGTAGCTCCGCTTCAGTCCAATACACTGTACTTGCTGGGAACAGATGCGAGTGCTATTTACAGTGTATATGGCAATGGGAGCGCAAGAGTGACTTTATTACCAGAAAACAACTCTTGCTCGTACGACCAAAAATTGCATGTGATTCAACTCCATTTAGGACTGGGAAACAAACGCTAGCTCGCCTTACAAGAAACACACTCTGCTTTTGAGAAAAGAGCACTCTTCTACTCTACTGTGTTTCCTTTGGGGTCCGAACATTGAGCTTGCTCAGAACAAAAGAACTGTGCTTCCTACACACACGGGCCATACCTAGTTCATCTCTGCTTAGGAAACTGACAAGAACAGTAGCTCCGATTCAGTCCAATACACTGTACTTCCTGGGAACAGACGCGAGTGCTATTTGCCCTGTGTATGGAAATGGGAGCGCAATAGTGACTTTCCTTACCAGAAAACAACTCTTGCTCGTAGGACCAGAAACTGCATGGGATTCAACTCCATTTCTGACTGGGAAACAAACACTAGCTCGCATTATAAGAAACACACTCTGCTTTTGAGAAAAGAGCACTCTTCTACTCTACTGTGTTTCCTATGGGGTCCGAATAGTGAGCTTGCTCAGAACAAAAGAACTGTGCTTCCTACACACATGGGCCATATCTAGTTCAACTCTGCTTAGGAAACTGACAAGAACAGTAGCTCCACTTCAGTCCAATACACTGTACTTGCTGAGAACAGACGCGAGTGCTATTTGCACTGAGTATGGCAAAGGGAGCGCAGTAGTGACTTTCCTTACCAGAAAACAACTCTTGCTCGTAGGACCAAAACTGCATGTGATTCAACTCCGTTTAGGACTGGGAAACAAATGCTAGCTCGCCTTACAAGAAACACACTCTGCTTTTGAGAAAAGAGCACTCTTCTACTCTACTGTGTTTCCTATAGGGCCAGAAAAGTGAGATTGCTCAGAACAAAAGAACTGTGCTTCATACAAATACTGCCATATCTAGTTCAATTCTGCTTAGGAAACTTAAAAGAACAGTAGCTCCTGTTCAGTGCAATACACTGTACATTCTGGGAACAGACGCCAGTGCTATTTGCCCTGTGTATGACAATGGGAGCGCAATAGTGACTCTTATTACCAGAAAACAACTCTTGCTCGTAGGACAAGAAACTGCATGTGATTCAACTCCATTTAGGACTGGGAAACAAACGCTAGCTCGCCTTACAAGAAACACACACTGCTTTTGAGAAAAGAGCACTCTTCTACTCGACTGTGTATCCTATGGGGTCCGAACAGTGAGCTTGCTCAGAACAAAAGAACTGGGCTTCCTACACACACGGGCCATATCTAGTTCAACTCTGCTTATGAAACTGACAAGAACAGTACCTCCACTTCAGTCCAATGCACTGTACTTGCTGGGAACAGATGCGAGTGCTATTTACACTGTGTATGGCAATGGGAGTGCAACAGTGACTTTATTGCCAAGAAACAACTCTTGCTCGTGGGACCAAAAACTGCATGTGATTCAACTCCATTTAGGACTGGGAAACAAACGCTAGCTCACCTTACAAGAAACACACTCTGCTTTTGAAAAAAGAGCACTCTTCTACTCTACTGTGTTTCCTATGGGGTCCCAACATTGAGCTTGCTCAGAACAAAAGAACTGTGCTTCCTACACACACGGGCCATATCTAGTTCAACTCTGCTAAGAAACTGACAAGAACAGTAGCTCCTCTTCAGTCCAATACACTGTACTTGCTGGGAACAGACGCGAGTGCTATTTGCACTGTGTATGGCAATGGGAGCGCAATAGTGACTTTATTACCAGAAAACAACTCTTGCTCATAGGACCAGAAACTGCATGTCATTCAGCTCCATTTAGGACTGGGAAACAAACGCTAGCTCGCCTTACAAGAAACACACTTTGCTTTTGAGAAAAGAGCACTCTTCTACTCTACTGTGTTTCCTATAAGGCCAGAACAGTGAGCTTGCTCAGAACGAAAGAACTGTGCTTCATACAAATACTGCCATATCTAGTTCAATTCTGCTTAGGAAACTGACAAGAACAGTAGCTCCTGTTCAGTCCAATACACTGTACATGCTGGGAACAGACGCTAGAGCTATTTGCCCTGTGTATGACAATGGGAGCGCAATAGTGACTCTTCTTACCAGAAAACAACTCTTGCTCGTAGGACAAGAATCTGCATGTGATTCAACTCCATTTAGGACTGGGAAACAAACGCTAGCTCGCCTAACAAGAAACACACTCTGATTTTGAGAAAAGAGCACTCTTCTACTCTACTGTGTTTCCCATTTGGTCCAAACAGTGAGCTTGCTCAGAACAAATGAACTGTGCTTCCTACACACACGGGCCATATCTAGTTCAACTCTCCTTAGGAAACTGACAAGAACGGTAGCTCCTCTTCAGTCCAATACACTGTACTAGCTGGGAACAGACGCGAGTGCTATTTGCCCTGTGTATGGCAATAGGAGCACAATAGTGACTCTTCTTATCAGAAAACAACTCTTACTCATAGGACAAGAAATTGCATGGGATTCAACTCCATTTCTGACTGGGAAACAAACACTAGCTCACCTTACAAGAAACACACTCTGCTTTTGAGAAAAGAGCACTCTTCTACTCTACTGTGTTTCCTATGGGGTCCGAATAGTGAGCTTGCTCAGAACAAAAGAACTGTGCTTCCTACACACAGGAGCCATATCTAGTTCAACTCTGCTTCGGAAACTGACAAGAACAGTAGCTCCGCTTCAGTCCAATACACTGTACTTGCTGGGAACAGATGCGAGTGCTATTTACCCTGTGTATGGCAATGGGAGCGCAACAGTGACTTTATTACCAGAAAACAACTCTTGCTCATAGGACCAAATATTGCATGTGATTCAACTCCATTTAGGACTGGGAAACAAACGCTAGCTCGCCTTACAAGAAACACACTCTGCTTTTGAGAAAAGAGCACTCTTCTACTCTACTGTGTTTCCTATGGGGTCCGAACATTGAGCTTGCTCAGAATAAAAGAACTGTGCTTCCTACACACACGGGCCATATCTAGTTCATCTCTGCTTAGGAAACTGACAAGAACAGTAGCTCCGATTCAGTCCAATACACTGTACTTCCTGGGAACAGACGCGAGTGCTATTTGCCCTGTGTATGGAAATGGGAGCGCAATAGTGACTTTCCTTACCAGAAAACACCTCTTGCTCGTAGGACCAGAAACTGCATGGGATTCAACTCCATTTCTGACTGGGAAACAAACACTAGCTCGCCTTATAAGAAACACACTCTGCTTTTGAGAAAAAAGCACTCTTCTACTCTAATGTCTTTTCTATGGGGTCTGAACAGTGAGCTTGCTCAGAACAAAAGAACTGTGCTTCCTACACACAGGGGCCATATCTAGTTCAACTCTGCTTAGGAAACTGACAAGAACAGTAGCTCCACTTCAGTCCAATACACTGTACTTGCTGGGAACAGACGCCAGTGCTATTTGCCCTGTGTATGACAATGGGAGCGCAATAGTGACTCTTCTTACCAGAAAACAACTCTTGCTCGTAGGACAAGAAACTGCATGGGATTCAACTCCATTTCTGACTGGGAAACATACACTAGCTCACCTTACAAGAAACACACTCTGCTTTTGAGAAAAGAGCACTCTTCTACTCTACTGTGTTTCCTATGGGGTCCGAATAGTGAGCTTGCTCAGAACAAAAGAACTGTGCTTCCTACACACAGGGGCCAAATCTAGTTCAACTCTGCTTCAGAAACTGACAAGAACAGTAGCTCCGCTTCAGTCCAATACACTGTACTTGCTGGGAACAGATGCGAGTGCTATTTACAGTGTATATGGCAATGGGAGCGCAAGAGTGACTTTATTACCAGAAAACAACTCTTGCTCGTACGACCAAAAATTGCATGTTGTTCAACTCCATTTAGGACTGGGAAACAAACGCTAGCTCGCCTTACAAGAAACACACTCTGCTTTTGAGAAAAGAGCACTCTTCTACTCTACTGTGTTTCCTTTGGGTTCCGAACATTGAGCTTGCTCAGAACAAAAGAACTGTGCTTCCTACACACACGGGCCATACCTAGTTCATCTCTGCTTAGGAAACTGACAAGAACAGTAGCTCTGATTCAGTCCAATACACTGTACTTCCTGGGAACAGACGCGAGTGCTATTTGCCCTGTGTATGGTAATGGGAGCGCAATAGTGACTTTCCTTACCAGAAAACAACTCTTGCTCATAGGACCAGAAACTGCATGGGATTCAACTCCATTTCTGACTGGGAAACAAACACTAGCTCGCCTTATAAGAAACACACTCTGCTTTTGAGAAAAGAGCACTCTTCTACTCTACTGTGTTTCCTATGGGGTCCGAACAGTGAGCTTGCTCAGAACAAAAGAAATATGCTTCCTACACACAGGGGCCATATCTAGTTCAACTCTGCTTAGGAAACTGACAAGAACAGTAGCTACGCTTCAGTCCAATACACTGTACTTGCTGGGAACAGATGCGAGTGCTATTTGCACTGTGTATGGCAATGGGAGCGCAGTAGTGACTTTCCTACCAGAAAACAACTCTTGCTCGTAGGACCAAAAACTGCATGTGATTCAATTCCATTTAGGACTGGGAAACAAACGATAGTTCGCCTTACAAGAAACACACTCTGCTTTTGAGAAAAGAGCACTCTCCTACTCTACTGTGTTTCCTATAGGGCCAGAACAGTGAGTTTGCTCAGAAAAAAATAACTGTGCTTCCTACAAATACGGCCATATCTAGTTCAATTCTGCTTAGGAAACTGACAAGAACAGTAGATCCTCTTCAGTCCAATACACTGTACATGCTGGGAACAGACGCCAGTGCTATTTGCCCTGTGTATGACAATGGGAGCACAATAGTGACTCTTCTTACCAGAAAACAACTCTTGCTCGTAGGATAAGAAACTGCATGTGATTCAACTCCATTTAGGACTGGGAAACAAACGCTAGCTCGCCTTACAAGAAACACACTCTGCTTTTGAGAAAAGAGCACTCTTCTACTCTACTGTTTTTCCTATGGTGTCCGAACAGTGAGCTTGCTCAGAACAAAAGAACTGTGCTAACTACACACATGGGCCATATCTAGTTCAACTCTGCTTAGGAAACTGACAAGAACAGTAGCTCCTCTTCAGTCCAATACACTGTACTTGCTGGGAACAGACGCGAGTGCTATTTGCATTGTGTATGGAAATGAGAGCGCAATAGTGACTTTTTTTTAACCAGAAAAAAACTCTTGCTCATAGGACCAAAAACTGCATGTGATTCAACTCCATTTAGGACTGGGAAACAAACGCTAGCTCGCCTTACAAGAAAGAAACTCTGCTTTTGATAAAAGAGCACTCTTCTACTCTACTGTGTTTCCTATGGTGTCCGAAGAGTGAGCTTGCTCAGAACAAAAGAACTGTGCTTCCTACACACACGGGCCATATCTAGTTCAACTCTGCTTAGGAAACTGACAAGAACGGTATCTCCTCTTCAGTCCAATACACTGTACTAGCTGGGAACAGACGCGAGTGCTACTTGCACTGTGTATGGCAATAGGAGCGCAATAGTGACTCTTCTTATCAGAAAACACTTCTTGCTCATAGGACCAGAAATTGCATGGGATTCAACTCCATTTCTGACTGGGAAACAAACACTAGCTCGCCTTATAAGAAACACACTCTGCTTTTGAGAAAAGAGCACTCTTCTACTCTAATGTCTTTTCTATGGGGTCCGAACAGTGAGCTTGCTCAGAACAAAAGAACTGTGCTTCCTACACACAGGGGCCATATCTAGTTCAACTCTGCTTAAGAAACTGACAAGAACAGTAGCTCCACTTCAGTCCAATACACTGTACTTGCTGGGAACAGACGGGAGTGCTATTTGCCCTGTGTATGACAATGGGAGCGCAATAGTGACTCTTCTTACCAGAAAACAACTCTTGCTCGTAGGACCAGAAACTGCACAGGATTCAACTCCATTTCTGACTGGAAAACAAACGCTAGCTCGCCTAACAAGAAACACACTCTGCTTTTGAGAAAAGAGCACTCTTCTATTCTTCTGTGTTTCTATATGGTCCGAACAGTGAGCTTGCTCAGAACAAAAGAACTCTGCTCCCTACACACAGGGGCCATATCTAGTTCAACTCTGCTTAGGAAACTGACAAGAACAGTAGCTCCGCTTCAGTCCAATACACTGTAATTCCTGGGAACAGTTGCGATTGCTATTTGCACTGTGTATGGAAATGGGAGCGCAATAGTGACTTTCCTTACCAGAAAATAACTCTTGCTCATAGGACCAAAAACTGCATGTGATTCAACTCCACTTAGGACTGGGAAACAAATCTAGCTCGCCTTACAAGAAACACACTCTGCTTTTGAGAAAAGAGCACTCTTCTACTCTACTGTGTTTCCTATAGGGCCAGAACAGTGAGTTTGGTCAGAACAAAAGAATTGTGCTTCCTACAAATACGGCTATATCTAGTACAATTCTGCTTAGGAAACTGACAAGAACAGTAGATCCTCTTCAGTCCAATACACTGTATATGCTGGGAACAGACACCAGTGCTATTTGCCCTGTGTATGACAATGGGAGCGCAATAGTGACTCTTCTTACCAGAAAACAACTCTTGCTGGTAGGACAAGAAACTGCATGAGATTCAACTCCATTTAGGACTGGGAAACAAATGCTAGCTCTTCTTACAAGAAACACACTCTACTTTTTAGAAAAGAGCACTCTTCTACTTTACTGTGTTTCCTATGGTGTCCGAATAGTGAGCCTGCTCAGAACAAAAGAACTGTGCTTACTACACACATGGGCCATATCTAGTTCAACTCTGCTTAGGAAACTGACAAGAACAGTAGCTCCTCTTCAGTCCAATACACTGTACTTGCTGGGAACAGACGCGAGTGCTATTTGCATTGTGTATGGAAATGAGAGCGCAATAGCGACTTTTTTTTTAACCAGAAAACAACTCTTGCTCATAGGACCAAAAACTGCATGTGATTCAACTCCATTTAGGACTGGGAAACAAACGCTAGCTCGCCTTACAAGAAAGAAACTCTGCTTTTGATAAAAGAGCACTCTTCTACTCTACTGTGTTTCCTGTGGGGTCCGAAGAGTGAGCTTGCTCAGAACAAAAGAACTGTGCTTCCTAAACACACACGGGCCATATCTAGTTCAACTCTGCTTAGTAAACTGACAAGAACGGTAGCTCCTCTTCAGTACAATACACTGTACTAGCTGGGAACAGACGCGAGTGCTACTTGCACTGTGTATGGCAATAGGAGCACAATAGTGACTCTTCTTATCAGAAAACACTTCTTGCTCATAGGACCAGAAATTGCATGGGATTCAACTCCATTTCTGACTGGGAAACAAACACTAGATCGCCTTATAAGAAACACACTCTGCTTTTGAGAAAACAACACTCTTCTACTCTAATGTCTTTTCTATGGGGTCCGAACAGTGAGCTTGCTCAGAACAAAAGAACTGTGCTTCCTAAACACACGGGCCATATCCAGTTCAACTCTGCTTAGGAAACTGACAAGAACAGTACCTCCGCTTCAGTCCAATACACTGTACTTGCTGGGAACAGATGCGAGTGCTATTTACACTGTGTATGGCAATGGGAGTGCAACAGTGACTTTATTACCATGAAACAACTCTTGCTCGTAAGACCAAAAACTGCATGTGATTCAACTCCATTTAGGACTGGGAAACAAACGCTAGCTCGCCTTACCAGAAACACACTCTACTTTTGAAAAAAGAGCACTCTTCTACTCTACTGTGTTTCCTATGGGTTCCGAACATTGAGCTTGCTCAGAACAAAAGAACTGTGCTTCCTACATCACGGCCATATCTAGTTCAACTCTGCTAAGAAACTGACAAGAACAGTAGCTCCTCTTCAGTCCAATACACTGTACTTGCTGGGAACAGACGCGAGTGCTATTTGCACTGTGTATGGCAATGGGAGCACAAAAGTGACTTTCCTTACCAGAAAACAACTCTTTCTCATAGGACCAGAAACTGCATGTCATTCAGCTCCATTTAGGACTGGGAAACAAACGCTAGCTCGCCTTACAAGAAACACACTCTGCTTTTGAGAAAAGAGCACTCTTCTACTTTACTATGTTTCCTTTGGGGTCCGAACAGTGAGCTTGCTCAGAACAAAAGAACTGTGCTTCCTACACACACGGGCCATATCTAGTTCAACTCTGCTTAGGAAACTGACAAGAACAGTAGCTCCTATTCAGTCCAATACACTGTACTTGCTGGGAACAGACGCGAGTGCTCTTTGCACTGTGTATGTAAATGGGAGCGCAATAGTGACTTTCCTTACCAGAAAACACCTCTTGCTCGTAGGACCAGAAACTGCATGGGATTCAACTCCGTTTAGGTCTGGGAAACAAACACTAGCTCGCCTTACAAGAAACACACTCTGCTTTTGAGAAAAGAGCACTCTTCTACTCTACTGTGTTTCCTATAAGGCCAGAACAGTGAGCTTGCTCAGAACAAAAGAACTGTGCTTCATACAAATACTGCCATATCTTGTTCAATTCTGCTTAGGAAACTGACAAGAACAGTAGCTCCTGTTCAGTCCAATACACTGTACATGCTGGGAACAGACGCTAAAGCTATTTGCCCTGTGTATGACAATGGGAGCGCAATAGTGACTCTTCTTACCAGAAAACTCTTGCTCGTAGGACAAGAATCTGCATGTGATTCAACTCCATTTAGGACTGGGAAACAAACGCTAGCTCGCCTAACAAGAAACACACTCTGATTTTGAGAAAAGAGCACTCTTCTACTCTACTGTGTTTCCTATTGGGTCCGAACAGTGAGCTTGCTCAGAACAAAAGAACTGTGCTTCCTACACACACGGGCCATATCTAGTTCAACTCTCCTTAGGAATCTGACAAGAACGGTAGCTCCTCTTCAGTCCAATACACTGTACTAGCTGGGAACAGACGCGAGTGCTCTTTGCCCTGTGTATGGCAATAGGAGCACAATAGTGACTCTTCTTATCAGAAAACAACTCTTACTTGTTGGGGACCGATTCAGGACAGCGGTGTCCTTACTTTATCAAACCTTACAAAGGCAGGAAGTTCCTGGCCTAACCGCGGGCTGTACAACTTCCTGGAGTACCTGCTAATCAGCCAGCTGCAGGGGCCTGGGACCAAAGTGACCTCACCCTCCCTTAGGAATTTTCCATCCTTCTCTCCGTACTTCCCCTGTTCCCCCTCCCTGCCTGAAGCCCTGTTTATAAGCTTCAACACCCAGTCAATAAACGGAGACCTCGACGCAACTCAGAATGTCTCTGTCTTCCTTTACGCGCCTGGTCTCCTTTCTCTCTCACCCCCATTGATCTTTCAGGAGGTGCCTCCTCGGGTCTCATCAAATAACCTGGCCCGTGGGACCGGGCAAGTGGCGCCTGAAGGTGGGGCTCGAGGCACGGTGACCTGCCGGCCGACGGACAACAGAAGGGGCCCCGGAGAGGATCAGGGTAGAGACGCCCGGACTGCATCACTCGTGCAACGCGGGAGAGTCTTGAGGTAAGTATGTCGTCCCATCGATCATGGGCAAAAATATATCTAAAGAGGCTGTTTTTCTAAAGGAGATGAAAAGGTAATCTTAGGGAGAGAGGAATAAGAGTTAAGAAAAAGGATTTGATAAAATTCTTCCAATATGCGGAGGAGAAATGTCCCTGGTTAGTGATTAATGGACCAGGAATTCACCCTCTGACTTGGAACAAGGTTGGAAAAGATATTAACAAATCAATCAGAGATGAAGAAAATGTCCCTGACGCCTTTTTTGGTTTTTATGGTGTGATTAGAGATGTTCTAAAGGAAGCAGAGGGAGATGGCCGTGTTTCACATTTACTAGCCCTTGCAGAGGATTTTCTCTCAAACTCCCCCTGCCTGACACCCAAGGGTCCAGAGGTTTACTGACATCTACCAGTAAGAGCGCTCTCTGTCCTGTCTGTGTCTCTGTCATGTTACTTTTGTTTTGTACCGGTCGATCGATTTGTACTTTGCAGGCTCTCACTGGGGCAGACGTGTCCGGACAGTGAACCTGGCGGCGAAGGGAGACGTCCCAGAGCCCTAAGGCCACCTCAGAGGTGACGATTTGGTTTAGGAGCATCTTTGGGTATCTTCCCCCAAGGTGGGAGGAAGTGCCACTTTGTATTTTGTCCCGGGAAATTGTCAGAGCCATTTTGTGGGTTTTTTGGTATGTTTTGTTGTGATCATTGTTACTTTACTCTCTCCTTCTCTTCCAAGAAAAAAATTTTTTTAACTAAACGAAAAAAGGGGAACTGCTGCAGGCCGTAGGAATATATCATAAAAACTCAGCTGGTTATGGCAAAGTCACTACCTGGAGGAATCAGGGAATTCCTCCAGAGGAAGCCAAATCCCAAGGAGTTTTTGTTGTTACTTGGCTTGTTATATATCAGCTGTATTCTGTTATAAAAATCATGTGTGCCTTCATAGTTTTCCCAATTGATTTTTCCCTAAGAAGGGCTAACAATGTGCACTGATCACTCTCTAGACATACACATTCCAGGCATTTGGAGAACAGCCCCAGGAAAGGCTTTCTCTGGAATCAGATATCTCCCCTAGCCATTTTCAAGGACTAAAGGAGACACCGCCCAGGTGGTCACCCAACTTCCGAGGACTAACAGTGATAACCACCCACATACAAGTCTCCTGACTTAAGGTAAATTCCACAAGGAGACACCGCCTAGGAGAGGTGGATGTTAAGTAATAGCTTTACACAGTTTAGCTTGGACCCTCCCTTTTATATACCAGGACTTCCAGGGCACAGAAAGGAAAAAAAAGAGAATGGAAGAACTAGATGGGTAAGAACTTAAGAGGAACAAACTGAGATGGGGAAGAACTAGATCGAAGGGCTAAAAGAGAGTACTAGAGGAACGAGATGAAAGATGAGGAAGAGCCGGATGGGGAAGAACAAGATGAGGAAGAGCCAGATGAGAGAGAAGGAGATGGGAGAGGAGCTGATAGGGGAAAGAACTAGATAGATGAGAACCTAGAAGGGTCAGAACTATATGAAGGAATTAAGATAGAACCTAGAGGTAGATAAATATAGAGAAATCAGTCAAGAAAGGAGCTAGACATGAGAGCAGAATAGAAGCTGTGTAGAGAGAGAACTGTCACAGAATAATAAAGTGTATGAACAAAACAAAACAACAACAAAAAAAAGGTGCATGTCTGACTGACAGGGATGTGGAAGCCCCTGATGTCTGTTTGATCAAGGACAGAGATCCTCGAGTAAAGTTTTTTCGTATGCCCTTGGTCTTATATGTAATGTATTAATTGTTCTCTTTGTTGACTTGACTGTGACGGACGCTATGGGACAGTTCCCTTCTTCTCTACTAGACCTTTGCCTAGCCCACTGGAAGGATGTGTGAGCCACAATAGAGGGAACTGAGTTCCCCACCCCCACTCCCCGATTGAAGTGAGATAAACAGGTAGCTCCTGCCAGGTGGGGCTTGCATACTGCAGGAGGGGCTTGCTGGCTGTGAATGAGGCCATCATCTCAGTGCTGATGTTCCAGTTCTTGGATTGTCTGTGTAAATGTTATTTGTTTCTGTCTACTAACCTCCCTTATTTTCCTAGAGGAAGAGGAGGAAAGAGAGGCATAACAAAGGCCATCTCCGTCCCTCCCTAGCTCTCTTGCTATCAGGACTGCAGCCAGCTAGCTGCTCTCACGAGGGTGGGGGTGCGTGCTCTCGGTACAGGCGGGCAAAGATGGGAGCTTTGGACAGGGCAATGGGGACTACCTGCAATTGACAAAAACTGTGTGAACACTAAAGAACCTGACCCTCCCTTCCTTTACTGTGATAACTTCAAGGTCTCTTCTGCTGGCCAGCAGCTTCTCTTGTTAACCCTTCTCTGTCCTGATATTGCTTAAAAAGAAATGTTAAATTACCAGTTCAAGATACTGGGAAAATTATGCTTTTGTTTCCACAGGAAAAATAAAAATTTACATGGGTTTTGGTCATTTGAGTTCAGTGGGTTACAAATACTTGCCATCATTTAAGAGAATTGGTTTCAAATTATTGTTGGTTAAGATAAAAAATAATGTTTTTATAAAAAATGACTTGAGATATATATATATATATATATAAAAAATGAAACATGTTTCATATTTCTTTGTCTTGCTATTCTGCTGTTACATTGAGACTCCAAAGGGTCATAGTTGTAAAAATGTCTGTCTACAAGTATGAATGAAAAATGTGGCCACATGTATGTTTGGTTTTGAATGTCTGAGTTTGCATGTCCTTTATGTTAAGAAATGCAAGTTAATACTAGTCATCTGGCTATTCAGATACTAGTTTAAAGCATAAACTGTTTTATTTTAATATAAAAAAACTAAGAGGTATATTTGACTAATATATCTATATGAGAACAAATTGGCCTGGTTATTGTTACCAAACTTAGAGATATTTTCAAGATTAGGCCTAGATTTGTTTGGCTCAGATACATTTAATAGATAATGGTCCTCAAACCTGTCAAGGATCTGATAAATATGGCATTTACAGTATTTGATAAAAAGCTTACTACAGCAAACAGAGACTCTGAGCTCCCCAGCTCCTAGCAATGACTCCCAAGGTCTCCAAAGAAGAAATGGAACAACGACAAGAAGATGCCACCTGAATTGTGGACAATGCTGTCCTGACACCTGTCCTGCCAACACTATGAAGACTATAGGAGCCTGGGATGATGACAGTCTGGGTAATGGATAATCTATGTTGTTTTTTAAATAGACTTAAAAGTCTGCACTCAGGTAAAGTTTATCCTTCTCAGATCTTTGATGACATTGATGACTGGGCTAGCTATAGCTTTCTCAGCTTAGTAATTGATTGATCAATGGATTAATTAATTAAAGCTAATAAGTCTCTTTAAAAAAGGTTCTAAATATAGCCTTACAGATGCTTTTCATTGGGCCAAGAAAATTTCAGTCCAATCTATACTTGGTTCTCTAGATAGAAAAGACACTATGGATTTCAGGGCAAATTGATAATACTACAATTACTAAGACTATGGGTCTAAAAGTTCCAATTAAGTTCATAAGTTTTAACTCCTGTTCCTAGTTTATATCTGTCTCAACAGGCTTCCACTTGGCTGACAGATACATCCAAGCATCATTTGCTGGTGACAACCTACTGCAAATGACTATGAGCCCTGAACTTGCTGAAAGCTGATATGGACCAATTCAGCCGATATGCATACCATCTCTTCAGCTGGTCAATAAAACGTTCCCTCTTGTCTTTGACTAACATTCTGGCTTTCCAGGGCCTTGACAACAACGTCCCAATGTCAGCAGGAAGTAATTACAGAAGAGAGAAAACATCGCCCCTGTTTCCCCCCCACCCCAGAATGTTAGATCGAAAGGGAATTTCTTGTCATAGGGAACCTGAGATAAAGTTCCAAGTTCCTTGAGAATAAGGAACTCTGTCAGCCATCATAAGGCTTTTGGCCCTGTGCTTCTGCTAATTACTGTTGGCTATTAACTAAATGATGATTCATGTCTGGGTACCACTAAACTGAGGATGCTAGAATTCCAATATCCACCTCTGAACCCATGACACACTTGCAGATGGCAAAAACTAAATAAGGGGAAGCTCGCTTTGCCATTGATAATGGGAAAACTCTTATGTTCTGGTTCTATTAGTCTCCGATATGAAATTCTTTGAGCAGAGAGGCAGATACACTCGAGAACCTGTGTCTATGACTATTGCCCTCTTGTTAGGTATTGGGGGCATCACTGCAGGAATTGGTACAGGAACTACTGCTCTCCTGCAGAGCAATCACCTTATGCAGTTACAAATGGCTATGACTACTGACCTAGAGGCCATAGAAAGATCCATTTCTGCTCTGGAGAAATCTTTAACCTCGCACATAAGAGGTCTGGATTTACTGTTTTTAAAGGAGGGGGGATTAAGTGCAGCCTTGAAGGGAGAATGCTGCTTTTATGCCGACCATACTGGTATTGTCAGGGAATCGATAGAAAAATTAAGGGAAAGGCTGGCTCAAAGAAAAAGGGAGTTTGAAAATCAGCATGGGTGGTTTGACCTTTGGTCCCTGGGCCTTTCAGCGGTTGACTCGGTTTATCAAAAATCAGATTGATTCGGCCTTACCACAACACGTCTCGATTCATTATCACAGAGTAGATTCTGAGGAGGCTGGCCAGGAGCCCCATTAAGGACTCAGATTCAGTGTCCTAAGGCCCTAACGTCCCCATGGTCCTGCTAGAGGGTACTCAATGACGGGAATAGTACAGGGCCCACGCCGGAGACAACAGCATACAGAGGTCGCCCGAGACCGGCTCAACATGGCATGCTGCCGAGCGTGGGAAGCCCCCTGTGTAGCCTAAGACAGGGACTCTCTCGGACCTTAGCCACCCCAATCACTTGGACTTGATCCATTTTTGAGAAAAGAGGGGGAACTGTTGGGGACCGATTCAGGACAGCGGTGTCCTTACTTTATCAAACCTTACAAAGGCAGGAAGTTCCTGGCCTAACCGCGGGCTGTACAACTTCCTGGAGTACCTGCTAATCAGCCAGCTGCAGGGGCCTGGGACCAAAGTGACCTCACCCTCCCTTAGGAATTTTCCATCCTTCTCTCTGTACTTCCCCTGTTCCCCCTCCCTGCCTGAAGCCCTGTTTATAAGCTTCAACACCCAGTCAATAAACGGAGACCTCGACGCAACTCAGAATGTCTCTGTCTTCCTTTACGCGCCTGGTCTCCTTTCTCTCTCACCCCCATTGATCTTTCAGGAGGTGCCTCCACGGGTCTCATCAAATAACCTGGCCCGCGGGACCGGGCACTTACAGACAAGAAACTGCATGGGATTCAACTCCATTTCTGACTGGGAAACAAACACTAGCTCGCCTTACAAGAAACACACTCTGCTTTTGAGAAAAGAGCACTCTTCTACTCTACTGTGTTTCCTGTGGGGTCCGAATAGTGAGCTTGCTCAGAACAAAAGAACTGTGGTTCCTACACACAGGGGCCATATCTAGTTCAACTCTGCTTCGGAAACTGACAAGAACAGTAGCTCCGCTTCAGTCCAATACACTGTACTTGCTGGGAACAGACGCGAGTGCTATTTGCACTGAGTATGGCAAAGGGAGCGCAGTAGTGTCTTTCCTTACCAGAAAACAACTCTTGCTCGTAGGACCAAAAACTGCATGTGATTCAACTCCGTTTAGGACTGGGAAACAAATGCTAGCTCGCCTTACAAGAAACACACTCTGCTTTTGAGAAAAGAGCACTCTTCTACTTTACTGTGTTTCCTATAGGGCCAGAAAAGTGAGATTGCTCAGAAAAAAAGAACTGTGCTTCATACAAATACTGCCATATCTAGTTCAATTCTGCTTAGGAAACTGAAAAGAACAGTAGCTCCTGTTCAGTGCAATACACTGTACATTCTGGGAACAGACGCCAGTGCTAATTGCCCTGTGTATGACAATGGGAGCACAATAGTGACTCTTATTACCAGAAAACAACTCTTGCTCGTAGGACAAGAAACTGCATGTGATTCAACTCCATTTAGGACTGGGAAACAAACGCTAGCTCGCCTTACAAGAAACACACACTGCTTTTGAGAAAAGAGCACTCTTCTACTCGACTGTGTATCCTATGGGGTCCAAACAGTGAGCTTGCTCAGAACAAAAGAACTGGGCTTCCTACACACACGGGCCATATCTAGTTCAACTCTGCTTAGGAAACTGACAAGAACAGTACCTCCACTTCAGTCCAATACACTGTACTTGCTGGGAACAGATGTGAGTGCTATTTACACTGTGTATGGCAATGGGAGTGCAACAGTGACTTTATTACCATGAAACAACTCTTGCTCGTAAGACCAAAAACTGCATGTGATTCAACTCCATTTAGGACTGGGAAACAAACGCTAGCTCGCCTTACAAGAAACACACTCTGCTTTTGAAAAAAGAGCACTCTTCTACTCTGCTGTGTTTCCTATGGGGTCCGAACATTGAGCTTGCTCAGAACAAAAGAACTGTGCTTCCTACACACACGGGCCATATCTAGTTCAACTCTGCTAAGAAACTGACAAGAACAGTAGCTCCTCTTCAGTCCAATACACTGTACTTGCTTGGAACAGACGCGAGTGCTATTTGCACTGTGTATGGCAATGGGAGCGCAAAAGTGACTTTCCTTACCAGAAAACAACTCTTGCTCATAGGACCAGAAACTGCATGTCATTCAGCTCCATTTAGGACTGGGAAACAAACGCTAGCTCGCTAAACAAGAAACACACTATGCTTTTGAGAAAAGAGCACTCTTCTACTCTACTATGTTTCCTTTGGGGTCCGAACAGTGAGCTTGCTCAGAACAAAAGAACTGTGCTTCCTACACACACGGGCCATATCTAGTTCAACTCTGCTTAGAAAACTGACAAGAACAGTAGCTCCTATTCAGTCCAATACACTGTACTTGCTGGGAACAGACGCGAGTGCTATTTGCACTGTGTATGGAAATGGGAGCGCAATAGTGACTTTCCTTACCAGAAAACACCTCTTGTTCGTAGGACCAGAAATTGCATGGGATTCAACTCCATTTCTGACTGGGAAACAAACACTAGCTCGCCTTACAAGAAACACACTCTGCTTTTGAGAAAAGAGCACTCTTCTACTCTACTGTGTTTCCTATAAGGCCAGAAGAGTGAGCTTGCTCAGAACAAAAGAACTGTGCTTCATACAAATACTGCCATATCTAGTTCAATTCTGCTTAGGAAACTGACAAGAACAGTAGCTCCTGTTCAGTCCAATACACTGTACATGCTGGGAACAGACGCTAAAGCTATTTGCCCTGTGTATGACAATGGGAGAGCAATAGTGACTCTTCTTACCAGAAAACTCTTGCTCGTAGGACAAGAATCTGCATGTGAATCAACTCCATTTAGGACTGGGAAACAAATGCTAGCTCGCCTAACAAGAAACACACTCTGATTTTGAGAAAAGAGCACTCTTCTACTCTACTGTGTTTCCTATTGGGTCCGAACAGTGAGCTTGCTCAGAACAAAAGAACTGTGCTTCCTACACACACGGGCCATATCTAGTTCAACTCTCCTTAGGAAACTGACAAGAACGGTAGCTCCGCTTCAGTCCAATACACTGTACTTGCTGGGAACAGATGCGAGTGCTATTTACACTGTATATGGCAAAGGGAGCGCAACAGTGACTTTATTACCAGAAAACAACTCTTGCTCGTAGGACCAAAAACTGCATGTGATTCAACTCCATTTAGGACTGGGAAACAAACGCTAGCTCGCCTTACAAGAAACACACTCTGCTTTTGAGAAAAGAGCAGTCTTCTTCTCTACTGTGTTTCCTATGGGGTCCGAACATTGAGCTTGCTCAGAACAAAAGAACTGTGCTTCCTACACACACGGGCCATATCTAGTTCATCTCTGCTTAGGAAACTGACAAGAACAGTAGCTCCGATTCAGTCCAATACACTGTACTTCCTGGGAACAGACGCGAGTGCTATTTGCCCTGTGTATGGAAATGGGAGCACAACAGTGACTTTCCTTACCAGAAAACAACTCTTGCTCGTAGGACCAGAAACTGCATGGGATTCAACTCCATTTCTGACTGGGAAACAAACACTAGCTCGCCTTACAAGAAACACACTCTGCTTTTGAGAAAAGAGCACTCTTCTACTCTACTGTGTTTCCTATGGGGTCTGAGCAGTGAGCTTGCTCAGAACAAAAGAAATGTGCTTCCTACACACAGGCGCCATATCTAGTTCAACTCTGCTTAGGAAACTGACAAGAACAGTAGCTCCGCTTCAGTCCAATACACTGCACTTGCTGGGAACAGATGCGAGTGCTATTTGCACTGTGTATGGCAATGGGAGCGCAATAGTGACTTTCCTTACCAGAAAACAACTCTTGCTCGTAGGACCAAAAACTGCATGTGATTCAACTTCATTTAGGACTGGGAAACAAACGCCAGCTCGCCTTACAAGAAACACACTCTGCTTTTGAGAAAAGAGCAGTCTTCTATTCTACTGTGGTTCATATGGGGTCCGAACATTGAACTTGCTCAGAACAAAAGAACTGGGCTTCCTACACACATGGGCCATATCTAGTTCAACTCTGCTTAGGAAACTGACAAGAACAGTAGCTCCTCTTCAGTCCAATACACTGTACTTGCTGGGAACAGACGCGAGTGCTATTTGCACTGTGTATGGCAATGGGAGCGCAATAGTGACTTTGATTACAAGAAAACAACTCTTGCTCGTAGGACCAAAAACTGCATGACATTCAACTCCATTTAGGACTGGGAAACAAACGCTAGCTTGCCTTGCAAGAAACACACTCTGCTTTTGAGAAAAGAGCAGTCTTCTATTTCACTGTGGTTCATATGGTGTCCGAACAGTGAGCTTGCTCAGAACAAAAGAACTGTGCTTCATACACACATGGGCCATATCTAGTTCAACTCTGCTTAGGAAACTGACAAGAACAGTAGCTCCTCTTCAGTCCAATACACTGTACTTGCTGTGAACAGACGCGAGTGCTATTTGCACTGTGTATGGCAAAGGGAGTGCAATAGTGACTTTCCTTACCAGAAAACAACTCTTGCTCGTAGGACCAAAAACTGCATGTGATTCAACTTCATTTAGGACTGGGAAACAAACGCCAGCTCGCCTTACAAGAAACACACTCTGCTTTTGAGAAAAGAGCAGTCTTCTATTCTACTGTGGTTCATATGGGGTCCGAACATTGAACTTGCTCAGAACAAAAGAACTGGGCTTCCTACACACATGGGCCATATCTAGTTCAACTCTGCTTAGGAAACTGACAAGAACAGTAGCTCCTCTTCAGTCCAATACACTGTACTTGCTGGGAACAGACGCGAGTGCTATTTGCACTGTGTATGGCAATGGGAGCGCAACAGTGACTTTGATTACGAGAAAACAACTCTTGCTCGTAGGACCAAAAACTGCATGAGATTCAACTCCATTTAGGACTGGGAAACAAACGCTAGCTTGCCTTGCAAGAAACACACTCTGCTTTTGAGAAAAGAGCAGTCTTCTATTTCACTGTGGTTCATATGGTGTCCGAACAGTGAGCTTGCTGAGAACAAAAGAACTGTGCTTCCTACACACATGGGCCATATCTAGTTCAACTCTGCTTAGGAAAGTGACAAGAACAGTAGCTCCTCTTCAGTTCAATACACTGTACTTGCTGGGAACAGACGCCAGTGCTCTTTGCACTGTGTATGGCAAAGGGAGCGCAATAGTGACTTTCCTAACGAGAAAACAACTCTTGCTCGTAGGACCAAAAACTGCATGTGATTCAACTCCATTTAGGACTGGGAAACAAACGCTAGCTCGACTTACAAGAAACACACTCTGCTTTTGAGAAAAGAGCACTCTTCTACTCTACTGTGTTTCCTATAGGGCCAGAACAGTGAGCTTGCTCAGAACAAAAGAACTGTGCTTCATACAAATACGGCCATATCTAGTTCAATTCTGCTTAGGAAACTGAAAAGAACAGTAGATCCTCTTCAGTCCAATACACTGTACATGCTGGGAACAGACGCCAGTGCTATTTGCCCTGTGTCTGACAATGGGATCGGAATAGTGACTCTTCTTACCAGAAAACAACTCTTGCTCGTAGGACAATAAACTGCATGTGATTCAACTCCATTTAGGACTGGAAACCAAAGGCTAGCTCGCCTTACAAGAAACACACTCTGCTTTTGAGAAAAGAGCACTCTTCTACTCGACTGTTTTTCCTATGGTATCTGAACAGTGAGCTTGGTCAGAAAAAAAGAACTGTGCTTTCTACACACAGGGGCCATATCTAGTTCAACTCTGCTTAGGAAACTGACAAGAACAGTAGCTCCTCTTCAGTCCAATACACTGTACTTGCTGGGAACAGATGCGAGTGCTATTTGCACTGTGTATGGAAATGGGAGCGCAATAGTGACTTTCCTTACCAGAAAACAACTCTTGCTGGTAGGACCAGAAACTGCATGAGATTGAACTCCATTTAGGACTGGGAAACAAATGCTAGCTCGCCTTACAATAAACACACTCTGCTTTTGAGAAAAGAGCACTCTTCTACTATACTGTGTTTCCTATAGGGCCAGAACAGTGAGTTTGCTCAGAACAAAAGAACTGTGCTTCCTACAAATACGGCCATATCTAGTTCAATTCTGCTTAGGAAACTGACAAGAACAGTAGATCCTCTTCAGTCCAATACACTGTACATGTTGGGAACAGACGCCAGTGCTATTTGCCCTGTGTCTGACAATGGGAGCGCAATAGTGACTTTCCTTACCAGAAAACAACTCTTGCTCGTAGTACCAAAAACAGGATGTGATTCAACTCCATTTAGTACTGGGAAACAAACGCTAGCATGCCTTACAAGAAACACACTCTTCTTTGAGAAAAGAGCACTCTTCTCCTCTACTGTGTTTCCTATGGGGTCCGAACAGTGAGCTTGCTCAGAACAAAAGAACTGTGCTTCCTACACACACGGGCCATATCTAGTTCAACTCTGCTTAGGAAACTGACAAGAACGGTAGCTCCTCTTCAGTCCAATACACTGTACTAGCTGGGAACAGACGAGAGTCCTATTTGTACTGTGTATAGAAAAAGGAGCGCAATAGTGACTCTTCTTATCAGAAAACACCTCTTCCTCGTAGGAACAAAAACTGCATGGGATTCAACTCCATTTCTGACTGGGGAACAAACATTAGGTCGCCTAACTAGAAACACACTCTGCTTTTGAGAAAAGAGCACTCTTCTACTCTTCTCTGTTTCCTATGTGGTCCGAACACTGAGCTTGCGCAGAACAAAAGAACTGTGCTTCCTACACACAGGGGCCATATCTAGTTCAACTCTGCTTAGCAAACTGACAAGAACAGTAGCTCCGCTTCAGTCCAATACACTGTACTTCCTGGGAACAGATGCGAGTGCTATTTGCACTATGTATGGAAATGGGAGCGCCATAGTGACTTTCCTTACCAGAAAACAACTCTTGCTCGTAGTACAAAAAATGCATGTGATTCAACTCCATTTAGGACTGGGAAACAAACGCTAGCTCTCCTTACAAGAAACACACTCTGCTTTTGAGAAAAGAGCACTCTTCTACTCTACTGTGTTTCCTATAGTGCCAGAACAGTGAGTTTGCTCAGAACAAAATTACTGTGCTTCCTACAAAAACGGCCATATCTAGTTCAATTCTGCTTAGGAAACTGACAAGAACAGTAGATCCTCTTCAGTCCAATACACTGTACATGCTGGGAACAGACGCCAGTGCTATTTGCCCTGTGTATGACAATGGGAGCACAACAGTGACTCTTTTTACCAGAAAACAACTCTTGCTCGTAGGACAAGAAACTGCATGTGATTCAACTCCGTTTAGGACTGGGAAACAAACGCTAGCTCGCCTTACAAGAAACACACTCTGCTTTTGAGAAAAGAGCACTCTTCTACTCTACTGTGTTTCCTATGGTGTCCGAACAGTGAGCTTGCTCAGAACAAATGAACTGTGCTTCCTACACACACGGTCCATGTCTAGTTCAACTCTGCTTAGGAAACTGACAAGAACAGTAGCTCCTCTTCAGTCCAATACACTGTACTTGCTGTGAACAGACGCGAGTGCTATTTGCACTGTGTATGGCAAAGGGAGCGCAATAGTGACTTTCCTTACCAGAAAACAACTCTTGCTCGTAGGACCAAAAACTGCATGTGATTCAACTCCATTTAGGACTGGGAAACAAACGCTAGCTCGCCTTACAAGAAACACACTCTGCTTTTGAGAAAAGAGCAGTCTTCTATTTTACTGTGGTTCATATGGGGTCCGAACATTGAGCTTGCTCAGAACAAAAGAACTGTGCTTCCTACACAAGGTCCATATCTAGTTCAACTCTGCTTAGGAAACTGACAAGAACAGTAGCTCCTCCTCAGTCCAATACACTGTACTTGCTGGGAACAGACGCGAGTGATATTTGCACTGTGTGTGGCAATGGGAGCACAATAGTGACTTTGATTACAAGAAAACAACTCTTGCTCGTAGGACCAAAAACTGCATGTGATTCAACTCCATTTAGGACTGGGAAACAAACGCTAGCTCGCCTTACAAGAAACACACTCTGTTTTTGAGAAAAGAGCAGTCTTCTGTTCTACTGTGGTTCATATGGGGTCCGAACATTGAGCTTAATTAGAACAAAAGAACTGTGCTTCCTACACACACGGGACATATCTAGTTCAACTCTGCTTAGGAAACTGACAAGAACAGTAGCTCCTCTTCAGCCCAATACACTGTACTTGCTGGGAACAGACGCGAGTGCTGTTTGCACTGTGTATGGAAATGGGAGCGCAATAGTGACTTTCCTTACCAGAAAACAACTATTGCACATAGGACCAAAAACTGCATGTGATTCAACTCCATTTAGGACTGGGAAACAAACGCTAGCTCGCCTTACAAGAAACACTCTCTGCTTTTGAGAAAAGAGCACTCTTCTACTCGACTGTGTTTCCTATGGGGTCCGAAAAGTGAGCTTGCTCAGAAAAAAAGAACTGTGCTTTCTACACACAGGGGCCATACCTAGTTCAACTCTGCTTAGGAAACTGACAAGAACAGTAGCTCTGCTTCAGTCCAATACACTGTACTTGCTGGGAACAGACGCGAGTGCTATTTACACTGTATATGGCAATGGGAGCACAATAGTGACTTTTTTTAACCAGAAAACACCTCTTGCTCGTAGGACCAGAAACTGCATGGGATTCAACTCCATTTAGGACTGGGAAACAAACACTAGCTCGCCTTACAAGAAACACACTCTGCTTTTGAGAAAAGAGCACTCTTCTACTCGACTGTGTTTCCTATGGGGTCCGAACAGTGAGCTTGCTCAGAACAAAAGAACTGTGCTTCCTACACACAGGGGCCATATGTAGTTCAATTCTGCTTAGGAAACTGACAAGAACAGTAGCTCCTCTTCAGTCCAATACACTGTACTTGCTGGGAACAGACGCGAGTGCTATTTACACTGTATATGGCAATGGGAGCGCAATAGTGACTTTTTTTAACCAGAAAACACCTCTTGCTCGTAGGACCAGAAACTGCATGGGATTCAACTCCATTTAGGACTGGGAAACAAACACTAGCTCGCCTTACAAGAAACACACTCTGCTTTTGAGAAAAGAGCACTCTTCTACTCTTCTGTGTTTCCTATGTGGTCCGAACAGTGAGCTTGCTCAGAACAAAAGTACTGTGCTTCCTACACACAGGGGCCATATCTAGTTCAACTCTGCTTAGCAAACTGACAAGAACAGTAGCTCCGCTTCAGTCCAATACACTGTACTTGCTGGGAACAGATGCGAATGCTATTTGCACTATGTATGGAAATGGGAGCACAATAGTGTCTTTCCTTACCAGAAAACAACTCTTGCACATAGGACCAAAAACTGCATGTGATTCAACTCCATTTAGGACTGGAAAACAAACGCTAGCTCGCCTTACAAGAAACACACTCTGCTTTTGAGAAAAGAGCACTCTTCTACTCTACTGTGTTTCCTATGGGGTCCGAACAGTGAGCTTGCTCAGAACAAAAGAACTGTGCTTCCTACACACACAGGCCATATCTAGTTCAACTCTGCTTAGGAAACTGACAAGAACAGTAGCTCCTCTTCAGTCCAATACACTGTACTTGCTGGGAACAGACACGAGTGCTATTTGCACTGTGTATGGCAATGGGAGCACAATAGTGACTTTGCTTATGAGAAAACAACTCTTGCTCGTAGGACCAAACTGCATGTGATTCAACTCCATTTAGGACTGGGAAACAAACTCTAGCTAGCCTTACAAGAAACACACTCTGCTTTTGAGAAAAGAGCAGTATTCTATTCTACTGTGGTTCATATGGGGTCCGAACACTGAGCTTGCTCAGAACAAAAGAACTGTGCTTCCTACAAACACGGGCCATATCTAGTTCAACTCTGCTTAGGAAACTGACAAGAACAGTAGCTCCTCTTCAGTCCAATACACTGTACTTGCTGGGAACAGACACGAGTGCTATTTGAACTGTGTATGGCAAAGGGAGTGCAAAAGTGACTTTCCTTACCAGAAAACAACTCTTGCTCATAGGACCAAAAACTGTATGTGATTCAACTCCATTTAGGACTGGGAAACAAACACTAGCTCGCCTTACAAGAAACACACTCTGCTTTTGAGAAAAGAGCACTCTTCTACTCTAATGTGATTTCTATGGGGTCTGAACATTGAGATTGCTCAGAACAAAAGAACTGTGCTTCCTACACACACGGGACATATCTAGTTCAACTGTGCTTAGGAAACTGACAAGAACAGTAGCTCCTCTTCAGTCCAATACACTGTACTTGCTGGGAACAGACGCGAGTGCTATTTGCACTGTGTATGGAAATGGGAGCGCAATAGTGACTTTCTTTACCAGAAAACAACTATTGCACATAGGACCAAAAACTGCATGTGATTCAACTCCATTTAGGACTGGGAAACAAACGCTTGCTCGCCTTACAAGAAACACACTCTGCTTTTGAGAAAAGAGCACTCTTCTACTCGACTGTGTTTCCTATGGGGTCCGAACAGTGAGCTTGCTCAGAACAAAAGAACTGTGCTTCCTACACACAGGGGCCATATCTAGTTCAACTCTGCTTAGCAAACTGACAAGAACAGTAGCTCCGCTTCAGTTCAATACACTGTACTTGCTGGGAACAGATGCGAATGCTATTTGCACTGTGTATGGAAATGGGAGCACAATAGTGTCTTTCCTTACCAGAAAACAACTCTTGCACATAGGACCAAAAACTGCATGTGATTCAACTCCATTTAGGACTGGAAAACAAACGCTAGCTCGCCTTACAAGAAACACACTCTGCTTTTGAGAAAAGAGCACTCTTCTACTCTACTGTGTTTCCTATGGGGTCCGAACAGTGAGCTTGCTCAGAACAAAAGAACTGTGCTTCCTACACACACAGGCCATATCTAGTTCAACTCTGCTTAGGAAACTGACAAGAACAGTAGCTCCTCTTCAGTCCAATACACTGTACTTGCTGGAACAGACACGAGTGCTATTTGCACTGTGTATGGCAATGGGAGCACAATAGTGACTTTGCTTATGAGAAAACAACTCTTGCTCGTAGGACCAAACTGCATGTGATTCAACTCCATTTAGGACTGGGAAACAAACTCTAGCTAGCCTTACAAGAAACACACTCTGCTTTTGAGAAAAGAGCAGTATTCTATTCTACTGTGGTTCATATGGGGTCCGAACACTGAGCTTGCTCAGAACAAAAGAACTGTGCTTCCTACACACACGGGCCATATCTAGTTCAACTCTGCTTAGGAAACTGACAAGAACAGTAGCTCCTCTTCAGTCCAATACACTGTACTTGCTGGGAACAGACACGAGTGCTATTTGAACTGTGTATGGCAAAGGGAGTGCAAAAGTGACTTTCCTTACCAGAAAACAACTCTTGCTCATAGGACCAAAAACTGTATGTGATTCAACTCCATTTAGGACTGGGAAACAAACACTAGCTCGCCTTACAGGAAACACACTCTGCTTTTGAGAAAAGAGCACTCTTCTACTTTAATGTGATTTCTATGCGGTCTGAACATTGAGATTGCTCAGAACAAAAGAACTGTGCTTCCTACACACACGGGACATATCTAGTTCAACTCTGCTTAGGAAACTGACAAGAACAGTAGCTCCTCTTCAGTCCAATACACTGTACTTGCTGGGAACAGACGCGAGTGCTATTTGCACTGTGTATGGAAATGGGAGAGCAATAGTGACTTTCTTTACCAGAAAACAACTATTGCACATAGGACCAAAAACTGCATGTGATTCAACTCCATTTAGGACTGGGAAACAAACGCTAGCTCGCCTTACAAGAAACACACTCTGCTTTTGAGAAAAGAGCACTCTTCTACTCGACTGTGTTTCCTATGGGGTCCGAACAGTGAGCTTGCTCAGAAAAAAAGAACTGTGCTTTCTACACACAGGGGCCATATCTAGTTCAACTCTGCTTAGGAAACTGACAAGAACAGTAGCTCTGCTTCAGTCCAATACACTGTACTTGCTGGGAACAGACACGAGTGCTATTTACACTGTATATGGCAATGGGAGCGCAATCGTGACTTTTTTTAACCAGAAAACACCTCTTGCTCATAGGACCAGAAACTGCATGGGATTCAACTCCATTTAGGACTGGGAAACAAACACTAGCTCGCCTTACAAGAAACACACTCTGCTTTTGAGAAAAGAGCACTCTTCTACTCTTCTGTGTTTCCTATGTGGTCCGAACAGTGAGCTTGCTCAGAACAAAAGAACTGTGCTTCCTACACACAGGGGCCATATCTAGTTCAACTCTGATTAGCAAACTGACAAGAACAGTAGCTCCGCTTCAGTCCAATACACTGTACTTGCTGGGAACAGATGCGAGTGCTATTTTCACTGTGTATGGAAATGGGAGCGCAATAGTGACTTTCCTTACCAGAAAACAACTCTTGCACATAGGACCAAAAACTGCATGTGATTCAACTCCATTTAGGACTGGAAAACAAACGCTAGCTCGCCTTACAAGAAACACACTCTGCTTTTGAGAAAAGAGCACTCTTCTACTCTACTGTGTTTCCTATAGGGCCAGAACAGTGAGTTTGCTCAGAACAAAATTACTGTGCTTCCTACAAAAACGGCCATATCTAGTTCAATTCTGCTTAGGAAACTGACAAGAACAGTAGATCCTCTTCAGTCCAATACACTGTACATGCTGGGAACAGACGCCAGTGCTATTTGCCCTGTGTATGACAATGGGAGCACAACAGTGACTCTTTTTACCAGAAAACAACTCTTGCTCGTAGGACAAGAAACTGCATGTGATTCAACTCCGTTTAGGACTGGGAAACAAACGCTAGCTCGCCTTACAAGAAACACACTCTGCTTTTGAGAAAAGAGCACTCTTCTACTCTACTGTGTTTCCTATGGTGTCCGAACAGTGAGCTTGCTCAGAACAAATGAACTGTGCTTCCTACACACACGGTCCATGTCTAGTTCAACTCTGCTTAGGAAACTGACAAGAACAGTAGCTCCTCTTCAGTCCAATACACTGTACTTGCTGTGAACAGACGCGAGTGCTATTTGCACTGTGTATGGCAAAGGGAGCGCAATAGTGACTTTCCTTACCAGAAAACAACTCTTGCTCGTAGGACCAAAAACTGCATGTGATTCAACTCCATTTAGGACTGGGAAACAAACGCTAGCTCGCCTTACAAGAAACACACTCTGCTTTTGAGAAAAGAGCAGTCTTCTATTTTACTGTGGTTCATATGGGGTCCGAACATTGAGCTTGCTCAGAACAAAAGAACTGTGCTTCCTACACAGGGTCCATATCTAGTTCAACTCTGCTTAGGAAACTGACAAGAACAGTAGCTCCTCCTCAGTCCAATACACTGTACTTGCTGGGAACAGACGCGAGTGATATTTGCACTGTGTGTGGCAATGGGAGCGCAATAGTGACTTTGATTACAAGAAAACAACTCTTGCTCGTAGGACCAAAAACTGCATGTGATTCAACTCCATTTAGGACTGGGAAACAAACGCTAGCTCGCCTTACAAGAAACACACTCTGCTTTTGAGAAAAGAGCAGTCTTCTATTCTACTGTGGTTCATATGGGGTCCGAACATTGAACTTGCTCAGAACAAAAGAACTGGGCTTCCTACACACATGGGCCATATCTAGTTCAACTCTGCTTAGGAAACTGACAAGAACAGTAGCTCCTCTTCAGTCCAATACACTGTACTTGCTGGGAACAGACGCGAGTGCTATTTGCACTGTGTATGGCAATGGGAGCGCAATAGTGACTTTGATTACGAGAAAACAACTCTTGCTCGTAGGACCAAAAACTGCATGAGATTCAACTCCATTTAGGACTGGGAAACAAACGCTGGCTTGCCTTGCAAGAAACACACTCTGCTTTTGAGAAAAGAGCAGTCTTCTATTTCACTGTGGTTCATATGGTGTCCGAACAGTGAGCTTGCTGAGAACAAAAGAACTGTGCTTCCTACACACATGGGCCATATCTAGTTCAACTCTGCTTAGGAAAGTGATAAGAACAGTAGCTCCTCTTCAGTTCAATACACTGTACTTGCTGGGAACAGACGCCAGTGCTCTTTGCACTGTGTATGGCAAAGGGAGCGCAATAGTGACTTTCCTAACGAGAAAACAACTCTTGCTCGTAGGACCAAAAACTGCATGTGATTCAACTCCATTTAGGACTGGGAAACAAACGCTAGCTCGACTTACAAGAAACACACTCTGCTTTTGAGAAAAGAGCACTCTTCTACTCTACTGTGTTTCCTATAGGGCCAGAACAGTGAGCTTGCTCAGAACAAAAGAACTGTGCTTCATACAAATACGGCCATATCTAGTTCAATTCTGCTTAGGAAACTGAAAAGAACAGTAGATCCTCTTCAGTCCAATACACTGTACATGCTGGGAACAGACGCCAGTGCTATTTGCCCTGTGTCTGACAATGGGATCGGAATAGTGACTTTTTTTAACCAGAAAACACCTCTTGCTCGTAGGACCAGAAACTGCATGGGATTCAACTCCATTTAGGACTGGGAAACAAACACTAGCTCGCCTTACAAGAAACACACTCTGCTTTTGAGAAAAGAGCACTCTTCTACTCTTCTGTGTTTCCTATGTGGTCCGAACAGTGAGCTTGCTCAGAACAAAAGAACTGTGCTTCCTACACACAGGGGCCATATCTAGTTCAACTCTGCTTAGCAAACTGACAAGAACAGTAGCTCCGCTTCAGTCCAATACACTGTACTTGCTGGGAACAGATGCGAATGCTATTTGCACTATGTATGGAAATGGGAGCACAATAGTGTCTTTCCTTACCAGAAAACAACTCTTGCACATAGGACCAAAAACTGCATGTGATTCAACTCCATTTAGGACTGGAAAACAAACGCTAGCTCGCCTTACAAGAAACACACTCTGCTTTTGAGAAAAGAGCACTCTTCTACTCTACTGTGTTTCCTATGGGGTCCGAACAGTGAGCTTGCTCAGAACAAAAGAACTGTGCTTCCTACACACACAGGCCATATCTAGTTCAACTCTGCTTAGGAAACTGACAAGAACAGTAGCTCCTCTTCAGTCCAATACACTGTACTTGCTGGGAACAGACACGAGTGCTATTTGCACTGTGTATGGCAATGGGAGCACAATAGTGACTTTGCTTATGAGAAAACAACTCTTGCTCGTAGGACCAAACTGCATGTGATTCAACTCCATTTAGGACTGGGAAACAAACTCTAGCTAGCCTTACAAGAAACACACTCTGCTTTTGAGAAAAGAGCAGTATTCTATTCTACTGTGGTTCATATGGGGTCCGAACACTGAGCTTGCTCAGAACAAAAGAACTGTGCTTCCTACAAACACGGGCCATATCTAGTTCAACTCTGCTTAGGAAACTGACAAGAACAGTAGCTCCTCTTCAGTCCAATACACTGTACTTGCTGGGAACAGACACGAGTGCTATTTGAACTGTGTATGGCAAAGGGAGTGCAAAAGTGACTTTCCTTACCAGAAAACAACTCTTGCTCATAGGACCAAAAACTGTATGTGATTCAACTCCATTTAGGACTGGGAAACAAACACTAGCTCGCCTTACAAAAACACACTCTGCTTTTGAGAAAAGAGCACTCTTCTACTCTAATGTGATTTCTATGGGGTCTGAACATTGAGATTGCTCAGAACAAAAGAACTGTGCTTCCTACACACACGGGACATATCTAGTTCAACTCTGCTTAGGAAACTGACAAGAACAGTAGCTCCTCTTCAGTCCAATACACTGTACTTGCTGGGAACAGACGCGAGTGCTATTTGCACTGTGTATGGAAATGGGAGCGCAATAGTGACTTTCTTTACCAGAAAACAACTATTGCACATAGGACCAAAAACTGCATGTGATTCAACTCCATTTAGGACTGGGAAACAAACGCTAGCTCGCCTTACAAGAAACACACTCTGCTTTTGAGAAAAGAGCACTCTTCTACTCGACTGTGTTTCCTATGGGGTCCGAACAGTGAGCTTGCTCAGAACAAAAGAACTGTGCTTCCTACACACAGGGGCCATATCTAGTTCAACTCTGCTTAGGAAACTGACAAGAACAGTAGCTCCTCTTCAGTCCAATACACTGTACTTGCTGGGAACAGACGCGAGTGCTATTTGCACTGTGTATGGAAATGGGAGCGCAATAGTGACTTTCTTTACCAGAAAACAACTATTGCACATAGGACCAAAAACTGCATGTGATTCAACTCCATTTAGGACTGGGAAACAAACGCTAGCTCGCCTTACAAGAAACACACTCTGCTTTTGAGAAAAGAGCACTCTTCTACTCGACTGTGTTTCCTATGGGGTCCGAACAGTGAGCTTGCTCAGAAAAAACGAACTGTGCTTTCTACACACAGGGGCCATATCTAGTTCAACTCTGCTTAGGAAACTGACAAGAACAGTAGCTCTGCTTCAGTCCAATACACTGTACTTGCTGGGAACAGACACGAGTGCTATTTACACTGTATATGGCAATGGGAGCGCAATCGTGACTTTTTTTAACCAGAAAACACCTCTTGCTCGTAGGACCAGAAACTGCATGGGATTCAACTCCATTTAGGACTGGGAAACAAACACTAGCTCGCCTTACAAGAAACACACTCTGCTTTTGAGAAAAGAGCACTCTTCTACTCTTCTGTGTTTCCTATGTGGTCCGAACAGTGAGCTTGCTCAGAACAAAAGAACTGTGCTTCCTACACACAGGGGCCATATCTAGTTCAACTCTGATTAGCAAACTGACAAGAACAGTAGCTCCGCTTCAGTCCAATACACTGTACTTGCTGGGAACAGATGCGAGTGCTATTTTCACTGTGTATGGAAATGGGAGCGCAATAGTGACTTTCCTTACCAGAAAACAACTCTTACACATAGGACCAAAAACTGCATGTGATTCAACTCCATTTAGGACTGGAAAACAAACGCTAGCTCGCCTTACAAGAAACACACTCTGCTTTTGAGAAAAGAGCACTCTTCTACTCTACTGTGTTTCCTATAGGGCCAGAACAGTGAGTTTGCTCAGAACAAAATTACTGTGCTTCCTACAAAAACGGCCATATCTAGTTCAATTCTGCTTAGGAAACTGACAAGAACAGTAGATCCTCTTCAGTCCAATACACTGTACATGCTGGGAACAGACGCCAGTGCTATTTGCCCTGTGTATGACAATGGGAGCACAACAGTGACTCTTTTTACCAGAAAACAACTCTTGCTCGTAGGACAAGAAACTGCATGTGATTCAACTCCGTTTAGGACTGGGAAACAAACGCTAGCTCGCCTTACAAGAAACACACTCTGCTTTTGAGAAAAGAGCACTCTTCTACTCTACTGTGTTTCCTATGGTGTCCGAACAGTGAGCTTGCTCAGAACAAATGAACTGTGCTTCCTACACACACGGTCCATGTCTAGTTCAACTCTGCTTAGGAAACTGACAAGAACAGTAGCTCCTCTTCAGTCCAATACACTGTACTTGCTGTGAACAGACGCGAGTGCTATTTGCACTGTGTATGGCAAAGGGAGCGCAATAGTGACTTTCCTTACCAGAAAACAACTCTTGCTCGTAGGACCAAAAACTGCATGTGATTCAACTCCATTTAGGACTGGGAAACAAACGCTAGCTCGCCTTACAAGAAACACACTCTGATTTTGAGAAAAGAGCAGTCTTCTATTTTACTGTGGTTCATATGGGGGTCCGAACATTGAGCTTGCTCAGAACAAAAGAACTGTGCTTCCTACACAGGGTCCATATCTAGTTCAACTCTGCTTAGGAAACTGACAAGAACAGTAGCTCCTCCTCAGTCCAATACACTGTACTTGCTGGGAACAGACGCGAGTGATATTTGCACTGTGTGTGGCAATGGGAGCGCAATAGTGACTTTGATTACAAGAAAACAACTCTTGCTCGTAGGACCAAAAACTGCATGTGATTCAACTCCATTTAGGACTGGGAAACAAACGCTAGCTCGCCTTACAAGAAACACACTCTGTTTTTGAGAAAAGAGCAGTCTTCTGTTCTACTGTGGTTCATATGGGGTCCGAACATTGAGCTTAATTAGAACAAAAGAACTGTGCTTCCTACACACACGGGACATATCTAGTTCAACTCTGCTTAGGAAACTGACAAGAACAGTAGCTCCTCTTCAGCCCAATACACTGTACTTGCTGGGAACAGACGCGAGTGCTGTTTGCACTGTGTATGGAAATGGGAGCGCAATAGTGACTTTCCTTACCAGAAAACAACTATTGCACATAGGACCAAAAACTGCATGTGATTCAACTCCATTTAGGACTGGGAAACAAACGCTAGCTCGCCTTACAAGAAACACTCTCTGCTTTTGAGAAAAGAGCACTCTTCTACTCGACTGTGTTTCCTATGGGGTCCGAACAGTGAGCTTGCTCAGAAAAAAAGAACTGTGCTTTCTACACACAGGGGCCATACCTAGTTCAACTCTGCTTAGGAAACTGACAAGAACAGTAGCTCTGCTTCAGTCCAATACACTGTACTTGCTGGGAACAGACGCGAGTGCTATTTACACTGTATATGGCAATGGGAGCGCAATAGTGACTTTTTTTAACCAGAAAACACCTCTTGCTCGTAGGACCAGAAACTGCATGGGATTCAACTCCATTTAGGACTGGGAAACAAACACTAGCTCGCCTTACAAGAAACACACTCTGCTTTTGAGAAAAGAGCACTCATCTACTCGACTGTGTTTCCTATGAGGTCCGAACAGTGAGCTTGCTCAGAACAAAAGAACTGTGCTTCCTACACACAGGGGCCATATGTAGTTCAATTCTGCTTAGGAAACTGACAAGAACAGTAGCTCCTCTTCAGTCCAATACACTGTACTTGCTGGGAACAGACGCGAGTGCTATTTACACTGTATATGGCAATGGGAGCGCAATAGTGACTTTTTTTAACCAGAAAACACCTCTTGCTCGTAGGACCAGAAACTGCATGGGATTCAACTCCATTTAGGACTGGGAAACAAACACTAGCTCGCCTTACAAGAAACACACTCTGCTTTTGAGAAAAGAGCAGTCTTCTATTCTACTGTGGTTCATATGGGGTCCGAACACTGAGCTTGCTCAGAACAAAAGAACTGTGCTTCCTACACACACGGGCCATATCTAGTTCATCTCTGCTTAGGAAACTGACAAGAACAGTAGCTCCGATTCAGTCC
>NW_026736385.1:0-72196 GCF_949786415.1 Peromyscus eremicus | reverse complement strand
CCCGTGTGTGTAGGAAGCACAGTTCTTTTGTTCTTAGCAAGCTCACTGTTCTGGCCCTATAGGAAACACAGTAGATTAGAAGAGTGCTCTTTTCTCAAAAGCAGAGTGTGTTTCTTGTAAGGCGAGCTAGTATTTGTTTCCAAATCTGAAAAGGAATTGAATCACATGCAGATTCTGGTCCTATGAGCAAGAGTTGTTTTGTGGTAAAAAGAGTCACTATTGTGCTCCCATTGCCATACAGAGTGCAAATAGCACTAGCGTCTGTTCCCATCAAGTACAGTGTATTGGACTGAAGAGAAGCTACTGTTCTCGTCAGTTTCCTAAGTGGAGTTGAACTAGATATGGCCCATACATGGGAAGGACAGTTCTTTTGAACTGAGCAAGCTCACTGCTCTGGCCCAATAGAAAACACAGGAGAGTAGAAGAGTGCTCTTTTCACAAAAGCAGAGTGTGTTTCTTGTAAGGCAAGCTAGTATTTGTTTCCCAGTCAGAAATGGAGTTGAATCACATGCAGTTTCTGGTCCTACGAGCATGAGTTGTTTTCTGGTAAGAAAGTCACTATTGCGCTCCATTTGCCATACACAGTGCAAATAGCACTCGCGTCTGTTCCCAGAAAGTACAGAGTATTGGACTGAAGAGAAGCTACTGTTCTTGTCAGTTTCCTAAGCAGAGTTGTACTAGATATGGCTCGTGTGTGTAGGAAGCACATTTCTTTGTTCTGAGCAAGCTCACTGTTCTGGCCCTATAGGAAACACAGGAGAGTAGAAGAGTGCTCTTTTCTCAAAAGCAGAATGTGTTTCTTGTAAGGCGAGCTAGTGTTTGTTTCCCAATCAGAAAAGGATTTGAATCACATGCAGATTCTGGTCCTATGAGCAAGAGTTGTTTTGTGGTAAAAGTAGTCACTTTTGTGCTCCATTTGCCATACACAGTACAAAGAGCACTCGCGTCTGTTACCAGCAAGTACAGTGTATTGGACTGAAGAGAAGCTACTGTTCTTGTCAGTTTCCTAAGCAGAGTTGAACTAGATATGGCCCGTGTGTCGGAAGCACAGTGCTTTTGTTCAGAGTAAGCTCACTGTTCTGGCCCTATAGGAAACACAGTAGATTAGAAGAGTGCTCTTTTCTCAAAAGCAGAGTGTGTTTCTTGTAAGGCGAGCTAGTGTTTGTTTCCCAAGCAGAAAAGGATTTGAATCACATGCTGTTTCTGGTCCTATGAGCAAGAGTTGTTTTGTGGTAAAAAGAGTCACTTTTGTGCTCCATTCACCATACACAGTTCAAACAGCACTGGCGTCTGTTCCCAGCAAGTACAGTGTATTGGACTGAAGAGAAGCTACTGTTCTTGGCAGTTTCCTAAGCAGAGTTGAAATAGATATGGCCCGTGTGTCGGAAGCACAGTGCTTTTGTTCTGAGCAAGCTCACTGTTCTGTCCCTATAGGAAACACAAGAGAGTAGAAGAGTGCTCTTTTCACAAAAGCAGAGTGTGTTTCTTGTAAGGCAAGCTACTATTTGTTTCCCAGTCAGAAATGGAGTTGAATCACAAGCAGTTTCTGGTCCTAGGAGCAGGAGTTGTTTTCTGGTAAGAAGAGTCACTATTGTGCTCCCACTGCCATACACAGTGCAAAAGCGCTTGCGTCTGTTCCCAGCAAGTACAGTGTATTGGACTGAGGAGAAGCTACTGTTCTTGTCAGTTTCCTAAGCAGAGTTGAACTAGATATGACCTGTGTGTGTAGGAAGCACAGTTCTTTTCTTCTGAGCAAGCTCACTGTCCTGGCCCTGTAGGAAACACAGTAGATTAGAAGAGTGCTCTTTTCTCAAAAGCAGAGTGTGTTTCTTGTAAGGCGAGCTAGTATTTGGTTCCCAGTCAGAAATGGAGTTGAATCACATGCAGTTTCTGGTCCTACGAGCATGAGTTGTTTTCTGGTAAGAAGAGTCACTATTGCGCTCCATTTGCCATACACAGTGCAAATAGCACTGGCGTCTGTTCCCAGCAAGTACAGTGTATTGGACTGAAGAGAAGCTACTGTTCTCGTCAGTTTCCTAAGTGGAGTAGAACTAGATATGGCCCGTACGTCCGAAGCACAGTTCTTTTGTTCTGAGCAAGCTCACTCTCTGGCCCTATAGGAAACACAGTAGATTAGAAGAGTGCTCTTTTCTCAAAAGCAGAGTGTGTTTCTTGTAAGGAGAGCTAGTGTTTGTTTCCCAATCAGAAAAGGATTTGAATCACATGCAGTTTTTGGTCCTATGAGCAAGAGTTGTTTTGTGGTAAAAAGAGTCACTTTTGTGCTCCATTCGCCATACACAGTACAAAGAGCACTCGCGTCTGTTCCCAGAAAGTACAGTGTATTGGACTGAAGAGAAGCTACTGTTCTTGTCAGTTTCCTAAGCAGAGTTGAACTAGATAAGGCCCGTGTGTGTAGGAAGCAAACTTCTTTTGTTCTGAGCAAGCTCATTGTTCTGGCCCTATAGGAAACACAGGAGAGTAGAAGAGTGCTCTTTCTCAAAAGCAGAGTGTGTTTGTTGTAAGGCGAGCTAGTGTTTGTTTCCCAGTCCTAAATGGAGTTGAATCACATGCAGTTTCTTGTCCTACGAGCAAGAGTTGTTTTCTGGTAAGAAGAGTCACTATTGTGCTCCCATTGCCATACAAAGTGCAAATAGCACTCGCATCTGTTCCCAGCAAGTACAGTGTATTGGACTGAAGAGAAGCTACTGTTCTTGTCAGTTTCCTAAGCAGAGTTGAACTAGATATGGCCCGTGTGTGTAGCAAGTACAGTTCGTTTGTTCTGAGCAAGCTCACTGTTCTGGCACTATAGGAAACACAGTATAGTAGAAGAGTGCTCTTTTCTCAAAGCAGAGTGTGTTTCTTGTAAGGCAAGCTAGCATTTCTTTCCCAGTCATAAACGGAGTTGAATCACATGCTGTTTCTGGTCCTACGAGCAAGAGTTGTTCTCTGGTAAGAAGATTAACTATTGCGCTCCATTTGCCATACACAGTGCAAAGAGCACTCGCGTCTGATCCCAGCAAGTACAGTGTATTGGACTGAACAGAAGCTACTGTTCTTGTCAGTTTCCTAAGCAGAGTTGAACTAGATATGGCCCGTGTGTCGGAAGCACTGTGCTTTTGTTCTGAGCAAGCTCACTGTTCTGGCCATATTGGAAACACAGTAGATTAGAAGAGTGCTCTTTTCTCAAAAGCAGAATGTGTTTCTTGTAAGGCGAGCTAGTATTTGTTTCCCAGTCAGAAATGGAGTTGAATCACATGCAGTTTCTTGTCCTACGAGCAAGAGTTGTTTTCTGCTAAGAAGTGTCACTATTGCGCTCCCATTGCCATACACAGTGCAAATAGCACTCGCGTCTGTTCCCTGCAAGTAAAGTGTATTGTACTGAAGGGAAGCTACTGTTCTTGTCAGTTTCCTAAGCAGAGTTGAACTAGATATGGGCCGTGTGTCGGAAGAACTGTTCTTTTGTTCTGAGCAAGCTTACTGTTCTGGCCATATAGGAAACACAGTAGAGTAGAAGAATGCTCTTTTCTCAAAAGCAGAGTGTGTTTCTTGTAACGCGAGCTAGTGTTTGTTTCCAAATCAGAAAAGGATTTGAATCACATACAGTTTCTGGTCCTATGAGCAAGAGTGGTTTTGTGGTAAAAAGAGTCACTTTTGTGCTCCCATTGCCATACACAGTGCAAATAGCACTCGCGTCTGTTCCCAGCAAGTACAGTGTATTAGACTGAAGGGAAGCTACTGTTCTTGTCAGTTTCCTAAGCAGAGTTGAACTAGATATGGCCCGTGTGTTGGAAGCACAGTTCTTTTGTTCTGAGCAAGCTCACTGTTATGGCCCTATAGGAAACACAGTATAGTAGAAGAGTGCTCTTTTCTCAAAAGCAGAGTGTGTTTCTTGTAAGGCAAGCTAGCATTTCTTTCCCAGTCATAAACGCAGTTGAATCACATGCTGTTTCTGGTCCTACGAGCATGAGTTGTTTTCTGCTAAGAAGAGTAACTATTGTGCTCCCATTGCCATACACATTGCAAATAGCACTCGCGTCTGTTCCCAGAAAGTACAGTGTATTGGACTGAAGAGAAGCTACTGTTCTTGTCAGTTTCCTAAGCAGAGTTGAACTAGATATGGCCCGTGTGTTGGAAGCACAGTTCTTTTGTTCTGAGCAAGCTCACTGTTCTGGCCCTATAGGAAACACAGTAGAGTAGAAGAATGCTCTTTTCTCAAAAGCAGAGTGTGTTTCTTGTAAGGCGAGCTAGTATTTGTTTCCCAGTCAGAAATGGAGTTGAATCACTTGCAGTTTCTGGTCCTACGAGCAGGAGTTGTTTTCTGGTAAGAAGAGTCACTATTGCGCTCCATTTGCCATACACAGTGCAAATAGCACTCGCATCTGTTCCCAGCAAGTACAGTGTATTGGACTGAAGGGAAGCTACTGTTCTTGTCAGTTTCCTAAGCAGAGTTGAACTAGATATGGCCCGTGTGTCGGAAGCACTGTTCTTTTGTTCTGAGCATGCTTACTGTTCTGGCCATATAGGAAACACAGTAGAGTAGAAGAATGCTCTTTTCTCAAAAGCAGAGTGTGTTTCTTGTAAGGCGAGCTAGTGTTTGTTTCCCAATCAGAAAAGGATTTGAATCACATACAGTTTCTGGTCCTATGAGCAAGAGTGGTTTTGTGGTAAAAAAAAGAGTCACTTTTGTGCTCCATTTGCCATACACAGTGCAAAGAGCACTCGCTTCTGATCCCAGCAAGTACAGTGTATTGGACTGAAGAGAAGCTACTGTTCTTGTCAGTTTCCTAAGCAGAGTTGAACTAGATATGGCCCGTGTGTCGGAAGCACAGTGCTTTTGTTCTGAGCAAGCTCACTGTTCTGGCCATATAGGAAACACAGTAGATTAGAAGAGTGCTCTTTTCTCAAAAGCAGAATGTGTTTCTTGTAAGGCGAGCTACTATTTTTTTCCCAGTCAGAAATGGAGTTGAATCACATGCAGTTTCTTGTCCTACGAGCAAGAGTTGTTTTCTGCTAAGAAGTGTCACTATTGCGCTCCCATTGCCATACACAATGCAAATAGCACTCGCGTCTGTTCCCTGCAAGTAAAGTGTATTGGGCTGAAGAGAAGCTACTGTTTTTTTCAGTTTCCTAAGCAGAGTTGAAGTAGATATGGCCCGTGTGTGTAGGAAGCACAGTTCTTTTGTTCTGAGCAAGCTCACTTTTCTGGCCCTATAGGAAACACAGGAGAGTAGAAGAATGCTCTTTTCTCAAAAGCAGAGTGTGTTTCTTGTAAGGCGAGCTAGTATTTGTTTCCCAGTCCTCAATGGAGTTGAATCACATGCAGTTTCTTGTCCTGCAAGCAAGAGTTGTTTCCTGGTATGAAGAGTCACTATTGCGCTCCCATTGCCATACACAGTGCAAATAGCACTCGCGTCTGTTCCCAGCAAGTACAGTGTATTGGACTGAAGGGAAGCTACTGTTCTTGTCAGTTTCCTAAGCAGAGTTGAACTAGATATGGCCCGTGTGTTGGAAGCACAGTTCTTTTGTTCTGAGCAAGCTCACTGTTATGGCCCTATAGGAAACACAGTATAGTAGAAGAGTGCTCTTTTCTCAAAAGCAGAGTGTGTTTCTTGTAAGGCACGCTACCATTTCTTTCCCAGTCATAAACGGAGTTGAATCACATGCTGTTTCTGGTCCTATGAGCAAGAGTTGTTTTCTGCTAAGAAGAGTAACTATTGTGCTCCCATTGCCATACACATTGCAAATAGCACTCGCGTCTGTTCCCAGAAAGTACAGTGTATTGGACTGAAGAGAAGCTACTGTTCTTGTCAGTATCCTACGCAGAGTTGAACTAGATATGGCCCGTGTTTTGGAAGCACAGTTCTTTTGTTCTGAGCAAGCTCACTGTTCTGGCCCTATAGGAAACACAGTAGAGTAGAAGAATGCTCTTTTCTCAAAAGCAGAGTGTGTTTCTTGTAAGGCGAGCTAGTATTTGTTTCCCAGTCAGAAATGGAGTTGAATCACTTGCAGTTTCTGGTCCTACAAGCAGGAGTTGTTTTCTGGTAAGAAGAGTCACTATTGCGCTCCATTTGCCATACACAGTGCAAATAGCACTCGCGTCTGTTCCCAGCAGGTACAGTGTATTGGACTGAAGGGAAGCTACTGTTCTTGTCAGTTTCCTAAGCAGAGTTGAACTAGATATGGCCCGTGTGTCGGAAGCACTGTTCTTTTGTTCTGAGCAAGCTTACTGTTCTGGCCATATAGGAAACACAGTAGAGTAGAAGAATGCTCTTTTCTCAAAAGCAGAGTGTGTTTCTTGTAAGGCGAGCAAGTGTTTGTTTCCCAATCAGAAAAGGATTTGAATCATATACAGTTTCTGGTCCTATGAGCAAGAGTGGTTTTGTGGTAAAAAAGAGTCACTTTTGTGCTCCATTTGCCATACACAGTGCAAAGAGCACTCGCTTCTGATCCCAGCAAGTACAGTGTATTGGACTGAAGAGAAGCTACTGTTCTTGTCAGTTTCCTAAGCAGAATTGAACTAGATATGGCCCGGGTGTCAGAAGCACAGTGCTTTTGTTCTGAGCAAGCTCACTGTTCTGGCCCTATAGGAAACACAGTAGATTAGAAGAGTGCTCTTTTCTCAAAAGCAGAGTGTGTTTCTTGTAAGGCGAGCTAGCTTTTGTTTCCCAGTCCTAAACCGAGTTGAAACACATGCAGTTTCTGTTCCTACGAGCAAGAGTTGTTTTCTGCTAAGAAGAGTATTGTGCTCCCTTTTCCATACACAGTGCAAATAGCACTCGCGTCTGTTCCCAGCAAGTACAGTGTATTGGACTGAAGAGAAGCTACTGTTCTTGTCAGTTTCCTAAGCAGAGTTGAACTAGATATGGCCCGTGTTTCGGAAGCACAGTGCTTTTGTTCTGAGCAAGCTCACTGTTCTGGCCCTATAAGAAACACAGTAGATTAGAAGAGTGCTCTTTTCTCAAAAGCAGAATGTGTTTCTTGTAAGGCGAGCTAGTATTTGTTTCCCAGTCAGAAATGGAGTTGAATCACATGCAGTTTCTGGTCCTACGAGCAGGAGTTGTTTTCTGGTAAGAAGAGTCACTATTGCGCTCCCATTGCCATACACAGTGCAAATAGCTCTCCTGTCTTTCCCAGGAAGTACAGTGTATTGGACTGAAGAGAAGCTACTGTTCTTGTCACTTTCCTAAGCAGAGTTGAACTAGGTATGGCCCGTGTGTGTAGGAAGCACAGTTCTTTTGTTCTGAGCAAGCTCACTGTTCTGGTCCTATAGGAAACACAGGAGAGTAGAAGAGTGCTCTTCTCAAAAGCATAGTGTGTTTCTTGTAAGGCAAGCTAGTGTTTGTTTCCCAGTCCTAAGTGGAGATGAATCACATGCAATTTCTTGTCCTATAACTAAGAGTTGTTTTCCGGTAAAAACAGTCACTATTGTGCTCCCATTGCCATACAAAGTGCAAATAGCACAGGCGTCTGTTCCCCGCAAATACAGTGTATTGGACTGAAGAGAAGCTACTGTTCTTGTCAGTTTCCTAAGCAGAGTTGAACTAGATATGGCCCGTGTGTGTAGCAAGTACAGTTCGTTTGTTCTGAGCAAGCTCACTGTTCTGGCACTATAAGAAACACAGTATAGTAGAAGAGTGCTCTTTTCTCAAAAGCAGAGTGTGTTTCTTGTAAGGCAAGCTAGCATTTCTTTCCCAGTCATAAACGGAGTTGAATCACTTGCAGTTTCTGGTCCTACGAGCAGGAGTTGTTTTCTGGTAAGAAGAGTCACTATTGCGCTCCATTTGCCATACACAGTGCAAATAGCACTCGCATCTGTTCCCAGCAAGTACAGTGTATTGGACTGAAGGGAAGCTACTGTTCTTGTCAGTTTCCTAAGCAGAGTTGAACTAGATATGGCCCGTGTGTCGGAAGCACTGTTCTTTTGTTCTGAGCATGCTTACTGTTCTGGCCATATAGGAAACACAGTAGAGTAGAAGAATGCTCTTTTCTCAAAAGCAGAGTGTGTTTCTTGTAAGGCGAGCTAGTGTTTGTTTCCCAATCAGAAAAGGATTTGAATCACATACAGTTTCTGGTCCTATGAGCAAGAGTGGTTTTGTGGTAAAAAAAAGAGTCACTTTTGTGCTCCATTTGCCATACACAGTGCAAAGAGCACTCGCTTCTGATCCCAGCAAGTACAGTGTATTGGACTGAAGAGAAGCTACTGTTCTTGTCAGTTTCCTAAGCAGAGTTGAACTAGATATGGCCCGTGTGTCGGAAGCACAGTGCTTTTGTTCTGAGCAAGCTCACTGTTCTGGCCATATAGGAAACACAGTAGATTAGAAGAGTGCTCTTTTCTCAAAAGCAGAATGTGTTTCTTGTAAGGCGAGCTAGTATTTGTTTCCCAGTTAGAAATGGAGTTGAATCACATGCAGTTTCTGGTCCTACGAGCAGGAGTTGTTTTCTGGTAAGAAGAGTCACTATTGCGCTCCCATTGCCATACACAGTGCAAATAGCTCTCCTGTCTTTCCCAGGAAGTACAGTGTATTGGACTGAAGAGAAGCTACTGTTCTTGTCACTTTCCTAAGCAGAGTTGAACTAGGTATGGCCCGTGTGTGTAGGAAGCACAGTTCTTTTGTTCTGAGCAAGCTCACTGTTCTGGTCCTATAGGAAACACAGGAGAGTAGAAGAGTGCTCTTCTCAAAAGCATAGTGTGTTTCTTGTAAGGCAAGCTAGTGTTTGTTTCCCAGTCCTAAGTGGAGATGAATCACATGCAATTTCTTGTCCTATAACTAAGAGTTGTTTTCCGGTAAAAACAGTCACTATTGTGCTCCCATTGCCATACAAAGTGCAAATAGCACAGGCGTCTGTTCCCCGCAAGTACAGTGTATTGGACTGAAGAGAAGCTACTGTTCTTGTCAGTTTCCTAAGCAGAGTTGAACTAGATATGGCCCGTGTGTGTAGCAAGTACAGTTCGTTTGTTCTGAGCAAGCTCACTGTTCTGGCACTATAAGAAACACAGTATAGTAGAAGAGTGCTCTTTTCTCAAAAGCAGAGTGTGTTTCTTGTAAGGCAAGCTAGCATTTCTTTCCCAGTCATAAACGGAGTTGAATCACATGCTGTTTCTGGTCCTACGAGCAAGAGTTGTTCTCTGGTAAGAAGAGTAACTATTGCACTCCATTTGCCATACACAGTGCAAAGAGCACTCGCGTCTGATCCCAGCAAGTACAGTGTATTGGACTGAACAGAAGCTACTGTTCTTGTCAGTTTCCTAAGCAGAGTTGAACTAGATATGGCCCGTGTGTCGGAAGCACTGTGCTTTTGTTCTGAGCAAGCTCACTGTTCTGGCCATATTGGAAACACAGTAGATTAGAAGAGTGCTCTTTTCTCAAAAGCAGAATGTGTTTCTTGTAAGGCGAGCTAGTATTTGTTTCCCAGTCAGAAATGGAGTTGAATCACATGCAGTTTCTTGTCCTACGAGCAAGAGTTGTTTTCTGCTAAGAAGTGTCACTATTGCGCTCCCATTGCCATACACAGTGCAAATAGCACTCGCGTCTGTTCCCTGCAAGTAAAGTGTATTGTACTGAAGGGAAGCTACTGTTCTTGTCAGTTTCCTAAGCAGAGTTGAACTAGATATGGGCCGTGTGTCGGAAGAACTGTTCTTTTGTTCTGAGCAAGCTTACTGTTCTGGCCATATAGGAAACACAGTAGAGTAGAAGAATGCTCTTTTCTCAAAAGCAGAGTGTGTTTCTTGTAACGTGAGCTAGTGTTTGTTTCCAAATCAGAAAAGGATTTGAATCACATACAGTTTCTGGTCCTATGAGCAAGAGTGGTATTGTGGTAAAAAGAGTCACTTTTGTGCTCCCATTGCCATACACAGTGCAAATAGCACTCGCGTCTGTTCCCAGCAAGTACAGTGTATTGGACTGAAGGGAAGCTACTGTTCTTGTCAGTTTCCTAAGCAGAGTTGAACTAGATATGGCCCGTGTGTTGGAAGCACAGTTCTTTTGTTCTGAGCAAGCTCACTGTTATGGCCCTATAGGAAACACAGTATAGTAGAAGAGTGCTCTTTTCTCAAAAGCAGAGTGTGTTTCTTGTAAGGCAAGCTAGCATTTCTTTCCCAGTCATAAACGCAGTTGAATCACATGCTGTTTCTGGTCCTACGAGCATGAGTTGTTTTCTGCTAAGAAGAGTAACTATTGTGCTCCCATTGCCATACACATTGCAAATAGCACTCGCGTCTGTTCCCAGAAAGTACAGTGTATTGGACTGAAGAGAAGCTACTGTTCTTGTCAGTTTCCTAAGCAGAGTTGAACTAGATATGGCCCGTGTGTTGGAAGCACAGTTCTTTTGTTCTGAGCAAGCTCACTGTTCTGGCCCTATAGGAAACACAGTAGAGTAGAAGAATGCTCTTTTCTCAAAAGCAGAGTGTGTTTCTTGTAAGGCGAGCTAGTATTTGTTTCCCAGTCAGAAATGGAGTTGAATCACTTGCAGTTTCTGGTCCTACGAGCAGGAGTTGTTTTCTGGTAAGAAGAGTCACTATTGCGCTCCATTTGCCATACACAGTGCAAAGAGCACTCGCATCTGTTCCCAGCAAGTACAGTGTATTGGACTGAAGGGAAGCTACTGTTCTTGTCAGTTTCCTAAGCAGAGTTGAACTAGATATGGCCCGTGTGTCGGAAGCACTGTTCTTTTGTTCTGAGCATGCTTACTGTTCTGGCCATATAGGAAACACAGTAGAGTAGAAGAATGCTCTTTTCTCAAAAGCAGAGTGTGTTTCTTGTAAGGCGAGCTAGTGTTTGTTTCCCAGTCCTAAATGCAGTTGAATCACATGCAGTTTCTTGTCCTACGAGCAAGAGTTGTTTTCTGGTAAGAAGAGACATATTGTGCTCCCATTGCCATACACAGTGCAAATAGCACTCGCATCTGTTCCCAGCAAGCACAGTGTATTGGACTGAAGAGAAGCTACTGTTCTTGTCAGTTTCCTAAGTGGAGTTGAACTAGATATGGCCCCTACGTCGGAAGCACAGTTCTTTTGTTCTGAGAAAGCTCACTGTTCTGGCCCTATAGGAAACACAGTAGATTAGAAGAGTGCTCTTTTCTCAAAAGCAGAGTGTGTTTCTTGTAAGGCGAGCTAGTGTTTGTTTCCCAATCAAAAAAGGATTTGAATCCCATGCAGTTTCTGGTCCTATGAGCAAGAGTTGTTTTGTGGTAAAAAGAGTCACTTTGTGCTCCATTCGCCATACACAGTGCAAAGAGCAATCGGGTCTGTTCCCAGCAAGTACAGTGTATTGGACTGAAGAGAAGCTACTGTTCTTGTCAGTTTCCTAAGCAGAGTTGAACTAGATATGGCCCGTATGTGTAGGAAGCACATTTCTTTTGTTCTGAGAAAGCTCACTGTTCTGGCCCTATAGGAAACACAGGAAAGCAGAAGAGTGCTCTTCTCAAAAGCAGAGTGTGTTTCTGTAAGGCGAGCTAGTGTTTGTTTCCCAGTCCTAAATGGAGTTGAATCACATGCAGTTTCTTATCCTACAAGTAAGAGTTGTTTTCTGGTAAGAAGACTCACTATTGCGTTCCCATTGCCATACACAGTGCAAATAGCACTGGCATCTGTTCCCAGCAAGTACAGTGTATTGGACTGAAGAGAAGGTACTGTTCTCGTCAGTTTCCTAAGTGGAGTTGAACTAGATATGGCCCATACGTTGGAAGCACAGTTCTTTTGTTCTGAGCAAGCTCACTGTTCTGGCCCTATAGGAAACACAGTAGATTAGAAGAGTGCTCTTTTCTCAAAAGCAGAGTTTGTTTCTTGTAAGGCTAGCTAGTATTTGTTTCCCAGTCAGAAATGGATTTGAATCACATGCAGTTTCTGGTCCTACGAGCAAGAGTTGCTTTCTGGTAAGAAGAGTCACTATTGCGCTCCATTTGCCATACACAGTGCAAATAGGACTCGCGTCTGTTTTCAGCAAGTACAGTGTATTGGACTGAAGAGAAGCTACTGTTCTCGTCAGTTTCCTAAGTGGAGTTGAACTACATTTGGCCCCTACGTCAGAAGCACAGTTCTTTTGTTCTGAGCAAGCTCATTGTCTGGCCCTATAGGAAACACAGTAGAGTAGAACAATGCTCTTTTCTCAAAAGCAGAGTGTGTTTCTTGTAACGCGAGCTAGTGTTTGTTTCCAAATCAGAAAAGGATTTGAATCACATACAGTTTCTGGTCCTATGAGCAAGAGTGGTTTTGTGGTAAAAAGAGTCACTTTTGTGCTCCCATTGCCATACACAGTGCAAATAGCACTCGCGTCTGTTCCCAGCAAGTACAGTGTATTGGACTGAAGGGAAGCTACTGTTCTTGTCAGTTTCCTAAGCAGAGTTGAACTAGATATGGCCCGTGTGTTGGAAGCACAGTTCTTTTGTTCTGAGCAAGCTCACTGTTATGGCCCTATAGGAAACACAGTATAGTAGAAGAGTGCTCTTTTCTCAAAAGCAGAGTGTGTTTCTTGTAAGGCAAGCTAGCATTTCTTTCCCAGTCATAAACGCAGTTGAATCACATGCTGTTTCTGGTCCTACGAGCATATGTTGTTTTCTGCTAAGAAGAGTAACTATTGTGCTCCCATTGCCATACACATTGCAAATAGCACTCGCGTCTGTTCCCAGAAAGTACAGTGTATTGGACTGAAGAGAAGCTACTGTTCTTGTCAGTTTCCTAAGCAGAGTTGAACTAGATATGGCCCGTGTGTTGGAAGCACAGTTCTTTTGTTCTGAGCAAGCTCACTGTTCTGGCCCTATAGGAAACACAGTAGAGTAGAAGAATGCTCTTTTCTCAAAAGCAGAGTGTGTTTCTTGTAAGGCAAGCTAGTGTTTGTTTCCCAATCAGAAAAGGATTTGAATCACATACAGTTTCTGGTCCTATGAGCAAGAGTGGTTTTGTGGTAAAAAAGAGTCACTTTTGTGCTCCATTTGCCATACACAGTGCAAAGAGCACTCGCTTCTGATCCCAGCAAGTACAGTGTATTGGACTGAAGAGAAGCTACTGTTCTTGTCAGTTTCCTAAGCAGAGTTGAACTAGATATGGCCCGTGTGTCGGAAGCACAGTGCTTTTGTTCTGAGCAAGCTCACTGTTCTGGCCATATAGGAAACACAGTAGATTAGAAGAGTGCTCTTTTCTCAAAAGCAGAATGTGTTTCTTGTAAGGCGAGCTACTATTTTTTTCCCAGTCAGAAATGGAGTTGAATCACATGCAGTTTCTTGTCCTACGAGCAAGAGTTGTTTTCTGCTAAGAAGTGTCACTATTGCGCTCCCATTGCCATACACAGTGCAAATAGCACTCGCGTCTGTTCCCTGCAAGTAAAGTGTATTGGGCTGAAGAGAAGCTACTGTTTTTTTCAGTTTCCTAAGCAGAGTTGAAGTAGATATGGCCCGTGTGTGTAGGAAGCACAGTTCTTTTGTTCTGAGCAAGCTCACTTTTCTGGTCCTATAGGAAACACAGGAGAGTAGAAGAATGCTCTTTTCTCAAAAGCAGAGTGTGTTTCTTGTAAGGCAAGCTAGTATTTGTTTCCCAGTCCTCAATGGAGTTGAATCACATGCAGTTTCTTGTCCTGCAAGCAAGAGTTGTTTTCTGGTATGAAGAGTCACTATTGCGCTCCCATTGCCATACACAGTGCAAATAGCACTCGCGTCTGTTCCCAGCAAGTACAGTGTATTGGACTGAAGGGAAGCTACTGTTCTTGTCAGTTTCCTAAGCAGAGTTGAACTAGATATGGCCCGTGTGTTGGAAGCACAGTTCTTTTGTTCTGAGCAAGCTCACTGTTATGGCCCTATAGGAAACACAGTATAGTAGAAGAGTGCTCTTTTCTCAAAAGCAGAGTGTGTTTCTTGTAAGGCACGCTACCATTTCTTTCCCAGTCATAAACGGAGTTGAATCACATGCTGTTTCTGGTCCTACGAGCAAGAGTTGTTTTCTGCTAAGAAGAGTAACTATTGTGCTCCCATTGCCATACACATTGCAAATAGCACTCGCGTCTGTTCCCAGAAAGTACAGTGTATTGGACTGAAGAGAAGCTACTGTTCTTGTCAGTATCCTACGCAGAGTTGAACTAGATATGGCCCGTGTTTTGGAAGCACAGTTCTTTTGTTCTGAGCAAGCTCACTGTTCTGGCCCTATAGGAAACACAGTAGAGTAGAAGAATGCTCTTTTCTCAAAAGCAGAGTGTGTTTCTTGTAAGGCGAGCTAGTATTTGTTTCCCAGTCAGAAATGGAGTTGAATCACTTGCAGTTTCTGGTCCTACAAGCAGGAGTTGTTTTCTGGTAAGAAGAGTCACTATTGCGCTCCATTTGCCATACACAGTGCAAATAGCACTCGCGTCTGTTCCCAGCAGGTACAGTGTATTGGACTGAAGGGCAGCTACTGTTCTTGTCAGTTTCCTAAGCAGAGTTGAACTAGATATGGCCCGTGTGTCGGAAGCACTGTTCTTTTGTTCTGAGCAAGCTTACTGTTCTGGCCATATAGGAAACACAGTAGAGTAGAAGAATGCTCTTTTCTCAAAAGCAGAGTGTGTTTCTTGTAAGGCGAGCAAGTGTTTGTTTCCCAATCAGAAAAGGATTTGAATCATATACAGTTTCTGGTCCTATGAGCAAGAGTGGTTTTGTGGTAAAAAAGAGTCACTTTTGTGCTCCATTTGCCATACACAGTGCAAAGAGCACTCGCTTCTGATCCCAGCAAGTACAGTGTATTGGACTGAAGAGAAGCTACTGTTCTTGTCAGTTTCCTAAGCAGAGTTGAACTAGATATGGCCCGGGTGTCGGAAGCACAGTGCTTTTGTTCTGAGCAAGCTCACTGTTCTGGCCCTATAGGAAACACAGTAGATTAGAAGAGTGCTCTTTTCTCAAAAGCAGAGTGTGTTTCTTGTAAGGCGAGCTAGCTTTTGTTTCCCAGTCCTAAACCGAGTTGAAACACATGCAGTTTCTGTTCCTACGAGCAAGAGTTGTTTTCTGCTAAGAAGAGTATTGTGCTCCCTTTTCCATACACAGTGCAAATAGCACTCGCGTCTGTTCCCAGCAAGTACAGTGTATTGGACTGAAGAGAAGCTACTGTTCTTGTCAGTTTCCTAAGCAGAGTTGAACTAGATATGGCCCGTGTTTCGGAAGCACAGTGCTTTTGTTCTGAGCAAGCTCACTGTTCTGGCCCTATAAGAAACACAGTAGATTAGAAGAGTGCTCTTTTCTCAAAAGCAGAGTGTGTTTCTTGTAAGGCGAGCTAGTATTTGTTTCCCAGTCAGAAATGGAGTTGAATCACATGCAGTTTCTGGTCCTACGAGCAGGAGTTGTTTTCTGGTAAGAAGAGTCACTATTGCGCTCCCATTGCCATACACAGTGCAAATAGCTCTCCTGTCTTTCCCAGGAAGTACAGTGTATTGGACTGAAGAGAAGCTACTGTTCTTGTCACTTTCCTAAGCAGAGTTGAACTAGGTATGGCCCGTGTGTGTAGGAAGCACAGTTCTTTTGTTCTGAGCAAGCTCACTGTTCTGGTCCTATAGGAAACACAGGAGAGTAGAAGAGTGCTCTTCTCAAAAGCATAGTGTGTTTCTTGTAAGGCGAGCTAGTGTTTGTTTCCCAGTCCTAAGTGGAGATGAATCACATGCAGTTTCTTGTCCTATAAGCAAGAGTTGTTTTCCGGTAAAAACAGTCACTATTGTGCTCCCATTGCCATACAAAGTGCAAATAGCACAGGCGTCTGTTCCCCGCAAGTACAGTGTATTGGACTGAAGAGAAGCTACTGTTCTTGTCAGTTTCCTAAGCAGAGTTGAACTAGATATGGCCCGTGTGTGTAGCAAGTACAGTTCGTTTGTTCTGAGCAAGCTCACTGTTCTGGCACTATAGGAAACACAGTATAGTAGAAGAGTGCTCTTTTCTCAAAAGCAGAGTGTGTTTCTTGTAAGGCAAGCTAGCATTTCTTTCCCAGTCATAAACGGAGTTGAATCACATGCTGTTTCTGGTCCTACGAGCAAGAGTTGTTCTCTGGTAAGAAGAGTAACTATTGCGCTCCATTTACCATACACAGTGCAAAGAGCACTCGCGTCTGATCCCAGCAAGTACAGTGTATTGGACTGAACAGAAGCTACTGTTCTTGTCAGTTTCCTAAGCAGAGTTGAACTAGATATGGCCCGTGTGTCGGAAGCACTGTGCTTTTGTTCTGAGCAAGCTCACTGTTCTGGCCATATTGGAAACACAGTAGATTAGAATAGTGCTCTTTTCTCAAAAGCAGCATGTGTTTCTTGTAAGGCGAGCTAGTATTTGTTTCCCAGTCAGAAATGGAGTTGAATCACATGCAGTTTCTTGTCCTACGAGCAAGAGTTGTTTTCTGCTAAGAAGTGTCACTATTGCGCTCCCATTGCCATACACAGTGCAAATAGCACTCGCGTCTGTTCCCTGCAAGTAAAGTGTATTGTACTGAAGGGAAGCTACTGTTCTTGTCAGTTTCCTAAGCAGAGTTGAACTAGATATGGGCCGTGTGTCGGAAGAACTGTTCTTTTGTTCTGAGCAAGCTTACTGTTCTGGCCATATAGGAAACACAGTAGAGTAGAAGAATGCTCTTTTCTCAAAAGCAGAGTGTGTTTCTTGTAACGCGAGCTAGTGTTTGTTTCCAAATCAGAAAAGGATTTGAATCACATACAGTTTCTGGTCCTATGAGCAAGAGTGGTTTTGTGGTAAAAAGAGTCACTTTTGTGCTCCCATTGCCATACACAGTGCAAATAGCACTCGCGTCTGTTCCCAGCAAGTACAGTGTATTGGACTGAAGGGAAGCTACTGTTCTTGTCAGTTTCCTAAGCAGAGTTGAACTAGATATGGCCCGTGTGTTGGAAGCACAGTTCTTTTGTTCTGAGCAAGCTCACTGTTATGGCCCTATAGGAAACACAGTATAGTAGAAGAGTGCTCTTTTCTCAAAAGCAGAGTGTGTTTCTTGTAAGGCAAGCTAGCATTTCTTTCCCAGTCATAAACGCAGTTGAATCACATGCTGTTTCTGGTCCTACGAGCATGAGTTGTTTTCTGCTAAGAAGAGTAACTATTGTGCTCCCATTGCCATACACATTGCAAATAGCACTCGCGTCTGTTCCCAGAAATTACAGTGTATTGGACTGAAGAGAAGCTACTGTTCTTGTCAGTTTCCTAAGCAGAGTTGAACTAGATATGGCCCGTGTGTTGGAAGCACAGTTCTTTTGATCTGAGCAAGCTCACTGTTCTGGCCCTATAGGAAACACAGTAGAGTAGAAGAATGCTCTTTTCTCAAAAGCAGAGTGTGTTTCTTGTAAGGCGAGCTAGTATTTGTTTCCCAGTCAGAAATGGAGTTGAATCACTTGCAGTTTCTGGTCCTACGAGCAGGAGTTGTTTTCTGGTAAGAAGAGTCACTATTGCGCTCCATTTGCCATACACAGTGCAAATAGCACTCGCATCTGTTCCCAGCAAGTACAGTGTATTGGACTGAAGGGAAGCTACTGTTTTCCTCAGTTTCCTAAGTGGAGTTGAACTAGATATGGCCCATACGTTGGAAGCACAGTTCTTTTGTTCTGAGCAAGCTCACTGTTCTGGCCCTATAGGAAACACAGTAGAGTAGAAGAGTGCTCTTTTCTCAAAAGCAGAGTTTGTTTCTTGTAAGGCTAGCTAGTATTTGTTTCCCAGTCAGAAATGGATTTGAATCACATGCAGTTTCTGGTCCTACGAGCAAGAGTTGCTTTCTGGTAAGAAGAGTCACTACTGCGCTCCATTTGCCATACACAGTGCAAATAGGACTCGCGTCTGTTTTCAGCAAGTACAGTGTATTGGACTGAAGAGAAGCTACTGTTCTCGTCAGTTTCCTAAGTGGAGTTGAACTACATTTGGCCCCTACGTCGGAAGCACAGTTCTTTTGTTCTGAGCAAGCTCATTGTCTGGCCCTATAGGAAACACAGTAGAGTAGAAGAATGCTCTTTTCTCAAAAGCAGAGTGTGTTTCTTGTAACGCGAGCTAGTGTTTGTTTCCAAATCAGAAAAGGATTTGAATCACATACAGTTTCTGGTCCTATGAGCAAGAGTGGTTTTGTGGTAAAAAGAGTCACTTTTGTGCTCCCATTGCCATACACAGTGCAAATAGCACTCGCGTCTGTTCCCAGCAAGTACAGTGTATTGGACTGAAGGGAAGCTACTGTTCTTGTCAGTTTCCTAAGCAGAGTTGAACTAGATATGGCCCGTGTGTTGGAAGCACAGTTCTTTTGTTCTGAGCAAGCTCACTGTTCTGGCCCTATAGGAAACACTGTAGAGTAGAAGAATGCTCTTTTCTCAAAAGCAGAGTGTGTTTCTTGTAAGGCGAGCTAGTATTTGTTTCCCAGTCAGAAATGGAGTTGAATCACTTGCAGTTTCTGGTCCTATGAGCAGGAGTTGTTTTCTGGTAAGAAGAGTCACTATTGCGCTCCATTTGCCATACACAGTGCAAATAGCACTCGCATCTGTTCCCAGCAAGTACAGTGTATTGGACTGAAGGGAAGCTACTGTTCTTGTCAGTTTCCTAAGCAGAGTTGAACTAGATATGGCCCGTGTGTCGGAAGCACTGTTCTTTTGTTCTGAGCATGCTTACTGTTCTGGCCATATAGGAAACACAGTAGAGTAGAAGAATGCTCTTTTCTCAAAAGCAGAGTGTGTTTCTTGTAAGGCGAGCTAGTGTTTGTTTCCCAATCAGAAAAGGATTTGAGTCACATACAGTTTCTGGTCCTATGAGCAAGAGTGGTTTTGTGGTAAAAAAGAGTCACTTTTGTGCTCCATTTGCCATACACAGTGCAAATAGCACTCGCATCTGTTCCCAGCAGGTACAGTGTATTGGACTGAAGGGAAGCTACTGTTCTTGTCAGTTTCCTAAGCAGAGTTGAACTAGATATGGCCCGTGTGTCGGAAGCACTGTTCTTTTGTTCTGAGCAAGCTTACTGTTCTGGCCATATAGGAAACACAGTAGAGTAGAAGAATGCTCTTTTCTCAAAAGCAGAGTGTGTTTCTTGTAAGGCACGCTACCATTTCTTTCCCAGTCATAAACGGAGTTGAATCACATGCTGTTTCTGGTCCTACGAGCAAGAGTTGTTTTCTGCTAAGAAGAGTAACTATTGTGCTCCCATTGCCATACACATTGCAAATAGCACTCGCGTCTGTTCCCAGAAAGTACAGTGTATTGGACTGAAGAGAAGCTACTGTTCTTGTCAGTATCCTACGCAGAGTTGAACTAGATATGGCCCGTGTTTTGGAAGCACAGTTCTTTTGTTCTGAGCAAGCTCACTGTTCTGGCCCTATAGGAAACAAAGTAGAGTAGAAGAATGCTCTTTTCTCAAAAGCAGAGTGTGTTTCTTGTAAGGCGAGCTAGTATTTGTTTCCCAGTCAGAAATGGAGTTGAATCACTTGCAGTTTCTGGTCCTACAAGCAGGAGTTGTTTTCTGGTAAGAAGAGTCACTATTGCGCTCCATTTGCCATACACAGTGCAAATAGCACTCGCATCTGTTCCCAGCAGGTACAGTGTATTGGACTGAAGGGAAGCTACTGTTCTTGTCAGTTTCCTAAGCAGAGTTGAACTAGATATGGCCCGTGTGTCGGAAGCACTGTTCTTTTGTTCTGAGCAAGCTTACTGTTCTGGCCATATAGGAAACACAGTAGAGTAGAAGAATGCTCTTTTCTCAAAAGCAGAGTGTGTTTCTTGTAAGGCACGCTACCATTTCTTTCCCAGTCATAAACGGAGTTGAATCACATGCTGTTTCTGGTCCTACGAGCAAGAGTTGTTTTCTGCTAAGAAGAGTAACTATTGTGCTCCCATTGCCATACACATTGCAAATAGCACTCGCGTCTGTTCCCAGAAAGTACAGTGTATTGGACTGAAGAGAAGCTACTGTTCTTGTCAGTATCCTACGCAGAGTTGAACTAGATATGGCCCGTGTTTTGGAAGCACAGTTCTTTTGTTCTGAGCAAGCTCACTGTTCTGGCCCTATAGGAAACACAGTAGAGTAGAAGAATGCTCTTTTCTCAAAAGCAGAGTGTGTTTCTTGTAAGGCGAGCTAGTATTTGTTTCCCAGTCAGAAATGGAGTTGAATCACTTGCAGTTTCTGGTCCTACAAGCAGGAGTTGTTTTCTGGTAAGAAGAGTCACTATTGCGCTCCATTTGCCATACACAGTGCAAATAGCACTCGCGTCTGTTCCCAGCAGGTACAGTGTATTGGACTGAAGGGAAGCTACTGTTCTTGTCAGTTTCCTAAGCAGAGTTGAACTAGATATGGCCCGTGTGTCGGAAGCACTGTTCTTTTGTTCTGAGCAAGCTTACTGTTCTGGCCATATAGGAAACACAGTAGAGTAGAAGAATGCTCTTTTCTCAAAAGCAGAGTGTGTTTCTTGTAAGGCGAGCAAGTGTTTGTTTCCCAATCAGAAAAGGATTTGAATCATATACAGTTTCTGGTCCTATGAGCAGGAGTGGTTTTGTGGTAAAAAAGAGTCACTTTTGTGCTCCATTTGCCATACACAGTGCAAAGAGCACTCGCTTCTGATCCCAGCAAGTACAGTGTATTGGACTGAAGAGAAGCTACTGTTCTTGTCAGTTTCCTAAGCAGAGTTGAACTAGATATGGCCCGTGTGTCGGAAGCACAGTGCTTTTGTTCTGAGCAAGCTCACTGTTCTGGCCCTATAGGAAACACAGTAGATTAGAAGAGTGCTCTTTTCTCAAAAGCAGAGTGTGTTTCTTGTAAGGCGAGCTAGCTTTTGATTCCCAGTCCTAAACCGAGTTGAAACACATGCAGTTTCTGTTCCTACGAGCAAGAGTTGTTTTCTGCTAAGAAGAGTATTGTGCTCCCTTTTCCATACACAGTGCAAATAGCACTCGCGTCTGTTCCCAGCAAGTACAGTGTATTGGACTGAAGAGAAGCTACTGTTCTTGTCAGTTTCCTAAGCAGAGTTGAACTAGATATGGCCCGTGTTTCGGAAGCACAGTACTTTTGTTCTGAGCAAGCTCACTGTTCTGGCCCTATAAGAAACACAGTAGATTAGAAGAGTGCTCTTTTCTCAAAAGCAGAGTGTGTTTCTTGTAAGGCCAGCTAGTGTTTGTTTCCCAGTCCTAAATGCAGTTGAATCACATGCAGTTTCTTGTCCTACGAGCAAGAGTTGTTTTCTGGTAAGAAGAGACATATTGTGCTCCCATTGCCATACACAGTGCAAATAGCACTCGCATCTGTTCCCAGCAAGCACAGTGTATTGGACTGAAGAGAAGCTACTGTTCTTGTCAGTTTCCTAAGTGGAGTTGAACTAGATATGGCCCCTACGTCGGAAGCACAGTTCTTTTGTTCTGAGAAAGCTCACTGTTCTGGCCCTATAGGAAACACAGTAGATTAGAAGAGTGCTCTTTTCTCAAAAGCAGAGTGTGTTTCTTGTAAGGCGAGCTAGTGTTTGTTTCCCAATCAAAAAAGGATTTGAATCCCATGCAGTTTCTGGTCCTATGAGCAAGAGTTGTTTTGTGGTAAAAAGAGTCACTTTGTGCTCCATTCGCCATACACAGTGCAAAGAGCAATCGGGTCTGTTCCCAGCAAGTACAGTGTATTGGACTGAAGAGAAGCTACTGTTCTTGTCAGTTTCCTAAGCAGAGTTGAACTAGATATGGCCCGTATGTGTAGGAAGCACATTTCTTTTGTTCTGAGAAAGCTCACTGTTCTGGCCCTATAGGAAACACAGGAAAGTAGAAGAGTGCTCTTCTCAAAAGCAGAGTGTGTTTCTGTAAGGCGAGCTAGTGTTTGTTTCCCAGTCCTAAATGGAGTTGAATCACATGCAGTTTCTTATCCTACAAGTAAGAGTTGTTTTCTGGTAAGAAGACTCACTATTGCGTTCCCATTGCCATACACAGTGCAAATAGCACTCGCATCTGTTCCCAGCAAGTACAGTGTATTGGACTGAAGAGAAGGTACTGTTCTCGTCAGTTTCCTAAGTGGAGTTGAACTAGATATGGCCCATACGTTGGAAGCACAGTTCTTTTGTTCTGAGCAAGCTCACTGTTCTGGCCCTATAGGAAACACAGTAGATTAGAAGAGTGCTCTTTTCTCAAAAGCAGAGTTTGTTTCTTGTAAGGCTAGCTAGTATTTGTTTCCCAGTCAGAAATGGATTTGAATCACATGCAGTTTCTGGTCCTACGAGCAAGAGTTGCTTTCTGGTAAGAAGAGTCACTATTGCGCTCCATTTGCCATACACAGTGCAAATAGGACTCGCGTCTGTTTTCAGCAAGTACAGTGTATTGGACTGAAGAGAAGCTACTGTTCTCGTCAGTTTCCTAAGTGGAGTTGAACTACATTTGGCCCCTACGTCAGAAGCACAGTTCTTTTGTTCTGAGCAAGCTCATTGTCTGGCCCTATAGGAAACACAGTAGAGTAGAACAATGCTCTTTTCTCAAAAGCAGAGTGTGTTTCTTGTAACGCGAGCTAGTGTTTGTTTCCAAATCAGAAAAGGATTTGAATCACATACAGTTTCTGGTCCTATGAGCAAGAGTGGTTTTGTGGTAAAAAGAGTCACTTTTGTGCTCCCATTGCCATACACAGTGCAAATAGCACTCGCGTCTGTTCCCAGCAAGTACAGTGTATTGGACTGAAGGGAAGCTACTGTTCTTGTCAGTTTCCTAAGCAGAGTTGAACTAGATATGGCCCGTGTGTTGGAAGCACAGTTCTTTTGTTCTGAGCAAGCTCACTGTTATGGCCCTATAGGAAACACAGTATAGTAGAAGAGTGCTCTTTTCTCAAAATCAGAGTGTGTTTCTTGTAAGGCAAGCTAGCATTTCTTTCCCAGTCATAAACGCAGTTGAATCACATGCTGTTTCTGGTCCTACGAGCATATGTTGTTTTCTGCTAAGAAGAGTAACTATTGTGCTCCCATTGCCATACACATTGCAAATAGCACTCGCGTCTGTTCCCAGAAAGTACAGTGTATTGGACTGAAGAGAAGCTACTGTTCTTGTCAGTTTCCTAAGCAGAGTTGAACTAGATATGGCCCGTGTGTTGGAAGCACAGTTCTTTTGTTCTGAGCAAGCTCACTGTTCTGGCCCTATAGGAAACACAGTAGAGTAGAAGAATGCTCTTTTCTCAAAAGCAGAGTGTGTTTCTTGTAAGGCGAGCTAGTATTTGTTTCCCAGTCAGAAATGGAGTTGAATCACTTGCAGTTTCTGGTCCTACGAGCAGGAGTTGTTTTCTGGTAAGAAGAGTCACTATTGCGCTCCATTTGCCATACACAGTGCAAATAGCACTCGCATCTGTTCCCAGCAAGTACAGTGTATTGGACTGAAGGGAAGCTACTGTTCTTGTCAGTTTCCTAAGCAGAGTTGAACTAGATATGGCCCGTGTGTCGGAAGCACTGTTCTTTTGTTCTGAGCATGCTTACTGTTCTGGCCATATAGGAAACACAGTAGAGTAGAAGAATGCTCTTTTCTCAAAAGCAGAGTGTGTTTCTTGTAAGGCGAGCTAGTGTTTGTTTCCCAATCAGAAAAGGATTTGAGTCACATACAGTTTCTGGTCCTATGAGCAAGAGTGGTTTTGTGGTAAAAAAGAGTCACTTTTGTGCTCCATTTGCCATACACAGTGCAAAGAGCACTCGCTTCTGATCCCAGCAAGTACAGTGTATTGGACTGAAGAGAAGCTACTGTTCTTGTCAGTTTCCTAAGCAGAGTTGAACTAGATATGGCCCGTGTGTCGGAAGCACAGTGCTTTTGTTCTGAGCAAGCTCACTGTTCTGGCCATATAGGAAACACAGTAGATTAGAAGAGTGCTCTTTTCTCAAAAGCAGAATGTGTTTCTTGTAAGGCGAGCTACTATTTTTTTCCCAGTCAGAAATGGAGTTGAATCACATGCAGTTTCTTGTCCTACGAGCAAGAGTTGTTTTCTGCTAAGAAGTGTCACTATTGCGCTCCCATTGCCATACACAGTGCAAATAGCACTCGCGTCTGTTCCCTGCAAGTAAAGTGTATTGGGCTGAAGAGAAGCTACTGTTTTTTTCAGTTTCCTAAGCAGAGTTGAAGTAGATATGGCCCGTGTGTGTAGGAAGCACAGTTCTTTTGTTCTGAGCAAGCTCACTTTTCTGGTCCTATAGGAAACACAGGAGAGTAGAAGAATGCTCTTTTCTCAAAAGCAGAGTGTGTTTCTTGTAAGGCGAGCTAGTATTTGTTTCCCAGTCCTCAATGGAGTTGAATCACATGCAGTTTCTTGTCCTGCAAGCAAGAGTTGTTTTCTGGTATGAAGAGTCACTATTGCGCTCCCATTGCCATACACAGTGCAAATAGCACTCGCGTCTGTTCCCAGCAAGTACAGTGTATTGGACTGAAGGGAAGCTACTGTTCTTGTCAGTTTCCTAAGCAGAGTTGAACTAGATATGGCCCGTGTGTTGGAAGCACAGTTCTTTTGTTCTGAGCAAGCTCACTGTTCTGGCCCTATAGGAAACACAGTAGAGTAGAAGAATGCTCTTTTCTCAAAAGCAGAGTGTGTTTCTTGTAAGGCGAGCTAGTATTTGTTTCCCAGTCAGAAATGGAGTTGAATCACTTGCAGTTTCTGGTCCTATGAGCAGGAGTTGTTTTCTGGTAAGAAGAGTCACTATTGCGCTCCATTTGCCATACACAGTGCAAATAGCACTCGCATCTGTTCCCAGCAAGTACAGTGTATTGGACTGAAGGGAAGCTACTGTTCTTGTCAGTTTCCTAAGCAGAGTTGAACTAGATATGGCCCGTGTGTCGGAAGCACTGTTCTTTTGTTCTGAGCATGCTTACTGTTCTGGCCATATAGGAAACACAGTAGAGTAGAAGAATGCTCTTTTCTCAAAAGCAGAGTGTGTTTCTTGTAAGGCGAGCTAGTGTTTGTTTCCCAATCAGAAAAGGATTTGAGTCACATACAGTTTCTGGTCCTATGAGCAAGAGTGGTTTTGTGGTAAAAAAGAGTCACTTTTGTGCTCCATTTGCCATACACAGTGCAAAGAGCACTCGCTTCTGATCCCAGCAAGTACAGTGTATTGGACTGAAGAGAAGCTACTGTTCTTGTCAGTTTCCTAAGCAGAGTTGAACTAGATATGGCCCGTGTGTCGGAAGCACAGTGCTTTTGTTCTGAGCAAGCTCACTGTTCTGGCCATATAGGAAACACAGTAGATTAGAAGAGTGCTCTTTTCTCAAAAGCAGAATGTGTTTCTTGTAAGGCGAGCTACTATTTTTTTCCCAGTCAGAAATGGAGTTGAATCACATGCAGTTTCTTGTCCTACGAGCAAGAGTTGTTTTCTGCTAAGAAGTGTCACTATTGCGCTCCCATTGCCATACACAGTGCAAATAGCACTCGCGTCTGTTCCCTGCAAGTAAAGTGTATTGGGCTGAAGAGAAGCTACTGTTTTTTTCAGTTTCCTAAGCAGAGTTGAAGTAGATATGGCCCGTGTGTGTAGGAAGCACAGTTCTTTTGTTCTGAGCAAGCTCACTTTTCTGGTCCTATAGGAAACACAGGAGAGTAGAAGAATGCTCTTTTCTCAAAAGCAGAGTGTGTTTCTTGTAAGGCGAGCTAGTATTTGTTTCCCAGTCCTCAATGGAGTTGAATCACATGCAGTTTCTTGTCCTGCAAGCAAGAGTTGTTTTCTGGTATGAAGAGTCACTATTGCGCTCCCATTGCCATACACAGTGCAAATAGCACTCGCGTCTGTTCCCAGCAAGTACAGTGTATTGGACTGAAGGGAAGCTACTGTTCTTGTCAGTTTCCTAAGCAGAGTTGAACTAGATATGGCCCGTGTGTTGGAAGCACAGTTCTTTTGTTCTGAGCAAGCTCACTGTTCTGGCCCTATAGGAAACACAGTAGAGTAGAAGAATGCTCTTTTCTCAAAAGCAGAGTGTGTTTCTTGTAAGGCGAGCTAGTATTTGTTTCCCAGTCAGAAATGGAGTTGAATCACTTGCAGTTTCTGGTCCTATGAGCAGGAGTTGTTTTCTGGTAAGAAGAGTCACTATTGCGCTCCATTTGCCATACACAGTGCAAATAGCACTCGCATCTGTTCCCAGCAAGTACAGTGTATTGGACTGAAGGGAAGCTACTGTTCTTGTCAGTTTCCTAAGCAGAGTTGAACTAGATATGGCCCGTGTGTCGGAAGCACTGTTCTTTTGTTCTGAGCATGCTTACTGTTCTGGCCATATAGGAAACACAGTAGAGTAGAAGAATGCTCTTTTCTCAAAAGCAGAGTGTGTTTCTTGTAAGGCGAGCTAGTGTTTGTTTCCCAATCAGAAAAGGATTTGAGTCACATACAGTTTCTGGTCCTATGAGCAAGAGTGGTTTTGTGGTAAAAAAGAGTCACTTTTGTGCTCCATTTGCCATACACAGTGCAAAGAGCACTCGCTTCTGATCCCAGCAAGTACAGTGTATTGGACTGAAGAGAAGCTACTGTTCTTGTCAGTTTCCTAAGCAGAGTTGAACTAGATATGGCCCGTGTGTCGGAAGCACAGTGCTTTTGTTCTGAGCAAGCTCACTGTTCTGGCCATATAGGAAACACAGTAGATTAGAAGAGTGCTCTTTTCTCAAAAGCAGAATGTGTTTCTTGTAAGGCGAGCTACTATTTTTTTCCCAGTCAGAAATGGAGTTGAATCACATGCAGTTTCTTGTCCTACGAGCAAGAGTTGTTTTCTGCTAAGAAGTGTCACTATTGCGCTCCCATTGCCATACACAGTGCAAATAGCACTCGCGTCTGTTCCCTGCAAGTAAAGTGTATTGGGCTGAAGAGAAGCTACTGTTTTTTTCAGTTTCCTAAGCAGAGTTGAAGTAGATATGGCCCGTGTGTGTAGGAAGCACAGTTCTTTTGTTCTGAGCAAGCTCACTTTTCTGGCCCTATAGGAAACACAGGAGAGTAGAAGAATGCTCTTTTCTCAAAAGCAGAGTGTGTTTCTTGTAAGGCGAGCTAGTATTTGTTTCCCAGTCCTCAATGGAGTTGAATCACATGCAGTTTCTTGTCCTGCAAGCAAGAGTTGTTTTCTGGTATGAAGAGTCACTATTGTGCTCCCATTGCCATACACAGTGCAAATAGCACTCACGTCTGTTCCCAGCAAGTACAGTGTATTGGACTGAAGGGAAGCTACTGTTCTTGTCAGTTTCCTAAGCAGAGTTGAACTAGATATGGCCCGTGTGTTGGAAGCACAGTTCTTTTGTTCTGAGCAAGCTCACTGTTATGGCCCTATAGGAAACACAGTATAGTAGAAGAGTGCTCTTTTCTCAAAATCAGAGTGTGTTTCTTGTAAGGCACGCTACCATTTCTTTCCCAGTCATAAACGGAGTTGAATCACATGCTGTTTCTGGTCCTACGAGCAAGAGTTGTTTTCTGCTAAGAAGAGTAACTATTGTGCTCCCATTGCCATACACATTGCAAATAGCACTCGCGTCTGTTCCCAGAAAGTACAGTGTATTGGACTGAAGAGAAGCTACTGTTCTTGTCAGTATCCTACGCAGAGTTGAACTAGATATGGCCCGTGTTTTGGAAGCACAGTTCTTTTGTTCTGAGCAAGCTCACTGTTCTGGCCCTATAGGAAACACAGTAGAGTAGAAGAATGCTCTTTTCTCAAAAGCAGAGTGTGTTTCTTGTAAGGCGAGCTAGTATTTGTTTCCCAGTCAGAAATGGAGTTGAATCACTTGCAGTTTCTGGTCCTACGAGCAGGAGTTGTTTTCTGGTAAGAAGAGTCACTATTGCGCTCCATTTGCCATACACAGTGCAAATAGCACTCGCATCTGTTCCCAGCAGGTACAGTGTATTGGACTGAAGGGAAGCTACTGTTCTTGTCAGTTTCCTAAGCAGAGTTGAACTAGATATGGCCCGTGTGTCGGAAGCACTGTTCTTTTGTTCTGAGCAAGCTTACTGTTCTGGCCATATAGGAAACACAGTAGAGTAGAAGAATGCTCTTTTCTCAAAGCAGAGTGTGTTTCTTGTAAGGCACGCTACCATTTCTTTCCCAGTCATAAACGGAGTTGAATCACATGCTGTTTCTGGTCCTACGAGCAAGAGTTGTTTTCTGCTAAGAAGAGTAACTATTGTGCTCCCATTGCCATACACATTGCAAATAGCACTCGCGTCTGTTCCCAGAAAGTACAGTGTATTGGACTGAAGAGAAGCTACTGTTCTTGTCAGTATCCTACGCAGAGTTGAACTAGATATGGCCCGTGTTTTGGAAGCACAGTTCTTTTGTTCTGAGCAAGCTCACTGTTCTGGCCCTATAGGAAACACAGTAGAGTAGAAGAATGCTCTTTTCTCAAAAGCAGAGTGTGTTTCTTGTAAGGCGAGCTAGTATTTGTTTCCCAGTCAGAAATGGAGTTGAATCACTTGCAGTTTCTGGTCCTACAAGCAGGAGTTGTTTTCTGGTAAGAAGAGTCACTATTGCGCTCCATTTGCCATACACAGTGCAAATAGCACTCGCATCTGTTCCCAGCAGGTACAGTGTATTGGACTGAAGGGAAGCTACTGTTCTTGTCAGTTTCCTAAGCAGAGTTGAACTAGATATGGCCTGTGTGTCGGAAGCACTGTTCTTTTGTTCTGAGCAAGCTTACTGTTCTGGCCATATAGGAAACACAGTAGAGTAGAAGAATGCTCTTTTCTCAAAAGCAGAGTGTGTTTCTTGTAAGGCGAGCTAGTATTTGTTTCCCAGTCAGAAATGGAGTTGAATCACTTGCAGTTTCTGGTCCTATGAGCAGGAGTTGTTTTCTGGTAAGAAGAGTCACTATTGCGCTCCATTTGCCATACACAGTGCAAATAGCACTCGCATCTGTTCCCAGCAAGTACAGTGTATTGGACTGAAGGGAAGCTACTGTTCTTGTCAGTTTCCTAAGCAGAGTTGAACTAGATATGGCCCGTGTGTCGGAAGCACTGTTCTTTTGTTCTGAGCATGCTTACTGTTCTGGCCATATAGGAAACACAGTAGAGTAGAAGAATGCTCTTTTCTCAAAAGCAGAGTGTGTTTCTTGTAAGGCGAGCTAGTGTTTGTTTCCCAATCAGAAAAGGATTTGAGTCACATACAGTTTCTGGTCCTATGAGCAAGAGTGGTTTTGTGGTAAAAAAGAGTCACTTTTGTGCTCCATTTGCCATACACAGTGCAAAGAGCACTCGCTTCTGATCCCAGCAAGTACAGTGTATTGGACTGAAGAGAAGCTACTGTTCTTGTCAGTTTCCTAAGCAGAGTTGAACTAGATATGGCCCGTGTGTCGGAAGCACAGTGCTTTTGTTCTGAGCAAGCTCACTGTTCTGGCCATATAGGAAACACAGTAGATTAGAAGAGTGCTCTTTTCTCAAAAGCAGAATGTGTTTCTTGTAAGGCGAGCTACTATTTTTTTCCCAGTCAGAAATGGAGTTGAATCACATGCAGTTTCTTGTCCTACGAGCAAGAGTTGTTTTCTGCTAAGAAGTGTCACTATTGCGCTCCCATTGCCATACACAGTGCAAATAGCACTCGCGTCTGTTCCCTGCAAGTAAAGTGTATTGGGCTGAAGAGAAGCTACTGTTTTTTTCAGTTTCCTAAGCAGAGTTGAAGTAGATATGGCCCGTGTGTGTAGGAAGCACAGTTCTTTTGTTCTGAGCAAGCTCACTTTTCTGGCCCTATAGGAAACACAGGAGAGTAGAAGAATGCTCTTTTCTCAAAAGCAGAGTGTGTTTCTTGTAAGGCGAGCTAGTATTTGTTTCCCAGTCCTCAATGGAGTTGAATCACATGCAGTTTCTTGTCCTGCAAGCAAGAGTTGTTTTCTGGTATGAAGAGTCACTATTGTGCTCCCATTGCCATACACAGTGCAAATAGCACTCGCGTCTGTTCCCAGCAAGTACAGTGTATTGGACTGAAGGGAAGCTACTGTTCTTGTCAGTTTCCTAAGCAGAGTTGAACTAGATATGGCCCGTGTGTTGGAAGCACAGTTCTTTTGTTCTGAGCAAGCTCACTGTTATGGCCCTATAGGAAACACAGTATAGTAGAAGAGTGCTCTTTTCTCAAAAGCAGAGTGTGTTTCTTGTAAGGCACGCTACCATTTCTTTCCCAGTCATAAACGGAGTTGAATCACATGCTGTTTCTGGTCCTACGAGCAAGAGTTGTTTTCTGCTAAGAAGAGTAACTATTGTGCTCCCATTGCCATACACATTGCAAATAGCACTCGCGTCTGTTCCCAGAAAGTACAGTGTATTGGACTGAAGAGAAGCTACTGTTCTTGTCAGTATCCTACGCAGAGTTGAACTAGATATGGCCCGTGTTTTGGAAGCACAGTTCTTTTGTTCTGAGCAAGCTCACTGTTCTGGCCCTATAGGAAACACAGTAGAGTAGAAGAATGCTCTTTTCTCAAAAGCAGAGTGTGTTTCTTGTAAGGCGAGCTAGTATTTGTTTCCCAGTCAGAAATGGAGTTGAATCACTTGCAGTTTCTGGTCCTACAAGCAGGAGTTGTTTTCTGGTAAGAAGAGTCACTATTGCGCTCCATTTGCCATACACAGTGCAAATAGCACTCGCATCTGTTCCCAGCAGGTACAGTGTATTGGACTGAAGGGAAGCTACTGTTCTTGTCAGTTTCCTAAGCAGAGTTGAACTAGATATGGCCCGTGTGTCGGAAGCACTGTTCTTTTGTTCTGAGCAAGCTTACTGTTCTGGCCATATAGGAAACACAGTAGAGTAGAAGAATGCTCTTTTCTCAAAAGCAGAGTGTGTTTCTTGTAAGGCACGCTACCATTTCTTTCCCAGTCATAAACGGAGTTGAATCACATGCTGTTTCTGGTCCTACGAGCAAGAGTTGTTTTCTGCTAAGAAGAGTAACTATTGTGCTCCCATTGCCATACACATTGCAAATAGCACTCGCGTCTGTTCCCAGAAAGTACAGTGTATTGGACTGAAGAGAAGCTACTGTTCTTGTCAGTATCCTACGCAGAGTTGAACTAGATATGGCCCGTGTTTTGGAAGCACAGTTCTTTTGTTCTGAGCAAGCTCACTGTTCTGGCCCTATAGGAAACACTGTAGAGTAGAAGAATGCTCTTTTCTCAAAAGCAGAGTGTGTTTCTTGTAAGGCGAGCTAGTATTTGTTTCCCAGTCAGAAATGGAGTTGAATCACTTGCAGTTTCTGGTCCTACAAGCAGGAGTTGTTTTCTGGTAAGAAGAGTCACTATTGCGCTCCATTTGCCATACACAGTGCAAATAGCACTGGCGTCTGTTCCCAGCAGGTACAGTGTATTGGACTGAAGGGAAGCTACTGTTCTTGTCAGTTTCCTAAGCAGAGTTGAACTAGATATGGCCCGTGTGTCGGAAGCACTGTTCTTTTGTTCTGAGCAAGCTTACTGTTCTGGCCATATAGGAAACACAGTAGAGTAGAAGAATGCTCTTTTCTCAAAAGCAGAGTGTGTTTCTTGTAAGGCGAGCAAGTGTTTGTTTCCCAATCAGAAAAGGATTTGAATCATATACAGTTTCTGGTCCTATGAGCAAGAGTGGTTTTGTGGTAAAAAAGAGTCACTTTTGTGCTCCATTTGCCATACACAGTGCAAAGAGCACTCGCTTCTGATCCCAGCAAGTACAGTGTATTGGACTGAAGAGAAGCTACTGTTCTTGTCAGTTTCCTAAGCAGAGTTGAACTAGATATGGCCCGTGTGTCGGAAGCACAGTGCTTTTGTTCTGAGCAAGCTCACTGTTCTGGCCCTATAGGAAACACAGTAGATTAGAAGAGTGCTCTTTTCTCAAAAGCAGAGTGTGTTTCTTGTAAGGCGAGCTAGCTTTTGTTTCCCAGTCCTAAACCGAGTTGAAACACATGCAGTTTCTGTTCCTACGAGCAAGAGTTGTTTTCTGCTAAGAAGAGTATTGTGCTCCCTTTTCCATACACAGTGCAAATAGCACTCGCGTCTGTTCCCAGCAAGTACAGTGTATTGGACTGAAGAGAAGCTACTGTTCTTGTCAGTTTCCTAAGCAGAGTTGAACTAGATATGGCCCGTGTTTCGGAAGCACAGTACTTTTGTTCTGAGCAAGCTCACTGTTCTGGCCCTATAAGAAACACAGTAGATTAGAAGAGTGCTCTTTTCTCAAAAGCAGAGTGTGTTTCTTGTAAGGCGAGCTAGTATTTGTTTCCCAGTCAGAAATGGAGTTGAATCACATGCAGTTTCTGGTCCTACGAGCAGGAGTTGTTTTCTGGTAAGAAGAGTCACTATTGCGCTCCCATTGCCATACACAGTGCAAATAGCTCTCCTGTCTTTCCCAGGAAGTACAGTGTATTGGACTGAAGAGAAGCTACTGTTCTTGTCACTTTCCTAAGCAGAGTTGAACTAGGTATGGCCCGTGTGTGTAGGAAGCACAGTTCTTTTGTTCTGAGCAAGCTCACTGTTCTGGTCCTATAGGAAACACAGGAGAGTAGAAGAGTGCTCTTCTCAAAAGCATAGTGTGTTTCTTGTAAGGCGAGCTAGTGTTTGTTTCCCAGTCCTAAGTGGAGATGAATCACATGCAGTTTCTTGTCCTATAAGCAAGAGTTGTTTTCCAGTAAAAACAGTCACTATTGTGCTCCCATTGCCATACAAAGTGCAAATAGCACAGGCGTCTGTTCCCCGCAAGTACAGTGTATTGGACTGAAGAGAAGCTACTGTTCTTGTCAGTTTCCTAAGCAGAGTTGAACTAGATATGGCCCGTGTGTGTAGCAAGTACAGTTCGTTTGTTCTGAGCAAGCTCACTGTTCTGGCACTATAGGAAACACAGTATAGTAGAAGAGTGCTCTTTTCTCAAAAGCAGAGTGTGTTTCTTGTAAGGCAAGCTAGCATTTCTTTCCCAGTCATAAACGGAGTTGAATCACATGCTGTTTCTGGTCCTACGAGCAAGAGTTGTTCTCTGGTAAGAAGAGTCACTATTGCGCTCCATTTGCCATACACAGTGCAAAGAGCACTCGCGTCTGATCCCAGCAAGTACAGTGTATTGGACTGAACAGAAGCTACTGTTCTTGTCAGTTTCCTAAGCAGAGTTGAACTAGAATGGCCCGTGTGTCCGAAGCACTGTGCTTTTGTTCTGAGCAAGCTCACTGTTCTGGCCATATTGGAAACACAGTAGATTAGAAGAGTGCTCTTTTCTCAAAAGCAGAATGTGTTTCTTGTAAGGCGAGCTAGTATTTGTTTCCCAGTCAGAAATGGAGTTGAATCACATGCAGTTTCTTGTCCTACGAGCAAGAGTTGTTTTCTGCTAAGAAGTGTCACTATTGCGCTCCCAATGCCATACACAGTGCAAATAGCACTCGCGTCTGTTCCCTGCAAGTAAAGTGTATTGTACTGAAGGGAAGATACTGTTCTTGTCAGTTTCCTAAGCAGAGTTGAACTAGATATGGGCCGTGTGTCGGAAGAACTGTTCTTTTGTTCTGAGCAAGCTTACTGTTCTGGCCATATAGGAAACACAGTAGAGTAGAAGAATGCTCTTTTCTCAAAAGCAGAGTGTGTTTCTTGTAACGCGAGCTAGTGTTTGTTTCCAAATCAGAAAAGGATTTGAATCACATACAGTTTCTGGTCCTATGAGCAAGAGTGGTTTTGTGGTAAAAAGAGTCACTTTTGTGCTCCCATTGCCATACACAGTGCAAAGAGCACTGGCGTCTGTTCCCAGCAAGTACAGTGTATTGGACTGAAGGGAAGCTACTGTTCTTGTCAGTTTCCTAAGCCGAGTTGAACTAGATATGGCCCGTGTGTTGGAAGCACAGTTCTTTTGTTCTGAGCAAGCTCACTGTTATGGCCCTATAGGAAACACAGTATAGTAGAAGAGTGCTCTTTTCTCAAAAGCAGAGTGTGTTTCTTGAAAGGCAAGCTACCATGTCTTTCCCAGTCATAAACGCAGTTGAATCACATGCTGTTTCTGGTCCTACGAGCATGAGTTGTTTTCTGCTAAGAAGAGAAACTATTGTGCTCCCATTGCCATACACATTGCAAATAGCACTCGCCTCTGTTCCCAGAAAGTACAGTGTATTGGACTGAAGAGAAGCTACTGTTCTTGTCAGTTTCCTAAGCAGAGTTGAACTAGATATGGCCCGTGTGTTGGAAGCACAGTTCTTTTGTTCTGAGCAAGCTCACTGTTCTGGCCCTATAGGAAACACAGTAGAGTAGAAGAATGCTCTTTTCTCAAAAGCAGAGTGTGTTTCTTGTAAGGCGAGCTAGTATTTGTTTCCCAGTCAGAAATGGAGTTGAATCACTTGCAGTTTCTGGTCCTACGAGCAGGAGTTGTTTTCTGGTAAGAAGAGTCACTATTGCGCTCCATTTGCCATACACAGTGCAAATAGCACTCGCATCTGTTCCCAGCAAGTACAGTGTATTGGACTGAAGGGAAGCTACTGTTCTTGTCAGTTTCCTAAGCAGAGTTGAACTAGATATGGCACGTGTGTCGGAAGCACTGTTCTTTTGTTCTGAGCATGCTTACTGTTCTGGCCATATAGGAAACACAGTAGAGTAGAAGAATGCTCTTTTCTCAAAAGCAGAGTGTGTTTCTTGTAAGGCGAGCTAGTGTTTGTTTCCCAGTCCTAAATGCAGTTGAATCACATGCAGTTTCTTGTCCTACGAGCAAGAGTTGTTTTCTGGTAAGAAGAGACACTATTGTGCTCCCATTGCCATACACAGTGCAAATAGCACTCGCATCTGTTCCCAGCAAGCACAGTGTATTGGACTGAAGAGAAGCTACTGTTCTTGTCAGTTTCCTAAGTGGAGTTGAACCAAGATATGGCCCCTACGTCGGAAGCACAGTTCTTTTGTTCTGAGAAAGCTCACTGTTCTGGCCCTATAGGAAACACAGTAGATTAGAAGAGTGCTCTTTTCTCAAAAGCAGAGTGTGTTTCTTGTAAGGCGAGCTAGTGTTTGTTTCCCAATCAAAAAAGGATTTGAATCCCATGCAGTTTCTGGTCCTATGAGCAAGAGTTGTTTTGTGGTAAAAAGAGTCACTTTGTGCTCCATTCGCCATACACAGTGCAAAGAGCAATCGGGTCTGTTCCCAGCAAGTACAGTGTATTGGACTGAAGAGAAGCTACTGTTCTTGTCAGTTTCCTAAGCAGAGTTGAACTAGATATGGCCCGTATGTGTAGGAAGCACATTTCTTTTGTTCTGAGAAAGCTCACTGTTCTGGCCCTATAGGAAACACAGGAAAGTAGAAGAGTGCTCTTCTCAAAAGCAGAGTGTGTTTCTGTAAGGCGAGCTAGTGTTTGTTTCCCAGTCCTAAATGGAGTTGAATCACATGCAGTTTCTTATCCTACAAGTAAGAGTTGTTTTCTGGTAAGAAGACTCACTATTGCGTTCCCATTGCCATACACAGTGCAAATAGCACTCACGTCTGTTCCCAGCAAGTCAGTGTATTGGACTGAAGAGAAGCTACTGTTTTCCTCAGTTTCCTAAGTGGAGTTGAACTAGATATGGCCCATACGTTGGAAGCACAGTTCTTTTGTTCTGAGCAAGCTCACTGTTCTGGCCCTATAGGAAACACAGTAGATTAGAAGAGTGCTCTTTTCTCAAAAGCAGAGTTTGTTTCTTGTAAGGCTAGCTAGTATTTGTTTCCCAGTCAGAAATGGATTTGAATCACATGCAGTTTCTGGTCCTACGAGAAAGAGTTGCTTTCTGGTAAGAAGAGTCACTATTGCGCTCCATTTGCCATACACAGTGCAAATAGGACTCGCGTCTGTTTTCAGCAAGTTCAGTGTATTGGACTGAAGAGAAGCTACTGTTCTCGTCAGTTTCCTAAGTGGAGTTGAACTACATTTGGCCCCTACGTCGGAAGCACAGTTCTTTTGTTCTGAGCAAGCTCATTGTCTGGCCCTATAGGAAACACAGTAGATTAGAAGAGTGCTCTTTTCTCAAAAGCAGAGTGTGTTTCTTGTAAGGCGAGCTAGTGTTTGTTTCCCAATCAGAAAAGGATTTGAATCACATGCAGTTTCTGGTCCTATGAGCAAGAGTTGTTTTGTGGTAAAAAGAGTCACTTTTGTGCTCCATTAGCCATACACAGTGCAAAGAGCACTCTGGTCTCTTTCCAGCAAGTACAGTGTATTGGATTGAAGAGAAGCTACTGTTCTTGTCAGTTTCCTTAGCAGAGTTGAACTAGATATGGCCCCTGTGTGGGAAGCACAGTGCTTTTGTTCTGAGCAAGCTCACTGTTCTGGCCCTATAGGAAACACAGGAGAGTAGAAGAGTGCTCTTTTCTCAAAAGAAGAATGTGTTTCTTGTAAGGCGAGCTAGTGTTTGTTTCCCAATCAGAAATGGAGTTGAATCACATGCAGTTTCTGGTCCTACGAGCAGGAGTTGTTTTCTGGTAAGAAGAGTCACTATTGCGCTCCCATTTCCATACACAGTGCAAATAGCACTCGCGTCTGTTCCCAGCAAGTACAGTGTATTGGACTGAAGAGAAGCTACTGTTCTTGTCAGTTTCCTAAGCAGAGTTGAACTAGATATGGCCCGTGTGTTGGAAGCACAGTTCTTTTGTTCGGAGCAAGCTCACTATTCTGGCCCTATAGAAAACACAGGAGAGTAGAAGAGTGCTCTTTTCTCAAAAGCAGAGTGTGTTTCTTGTAAGGCGAGCTAGTGTTTGTTTCTCAATCAGAAGAGGATTTGTATCACATGCAGTTTCTGGTCCTATGAGAAAGAGTTGTTTTGTGGTAAAAAGAGTCACTTTTGTGCTCCATTCACCATACACAGTGCAAAGAACACTCGAGTCTGTTTCCAGCAAGTACAGTGTATAGGACTGTAGAGAAGCTACTGTTATTGTCAGTTTCCTAAGCAGAGTTGAACTAGATATGGCACGTGTGTCGGAAGCACAGTGCTTTTGTTCTGAGCAAGCTCACTGTTCTGGCCCTATAGGAAACACAGTAGATTAGAAGAGTGCTCTTTTCTCAAAAGCAGAGTGTGTTTCTTGTAAGGCGAGATAGCGTTTGTTAACCAGTCCTAAACCGAGTTGAAACACATGCATTTTCTGGTCCTACGAGCAAGAGTTGTTTTCTGCTAAGAAGAGTATTGTGCTCCATTTGCCATATACAGTGCAAATAGCACTTGCGTCTGTTCCCAGCAAGTACAGTGTATTGGACTGAAGAGAAGCTACTGTTCTTGTCAGGTTCCTAAGCAGAGTTGAACTAGATATGGCCCGGGTGTCGGAAGCACAGTGCTTTTGTTCTGAGCAAGCTCACTGTTCTGGCCCTATAGGAAACACAGTAGATTAGAAGAGTGCTCTTTTCTCAAAAGCAGAGTGTGTTTCTTGTAAGGCGAGCTAGCTTTTGTTTCCCAGTCCTAAACCGAGTTGAAACACATGCAGTTTCTGTTCCTACGAGCAAGAGTTGTTTTCTGCTAAGAAGAGTATTGTGCTCCCTTTTCCATACACAGTGCAAATAGCACTCGCGTCTGTTCCCAGCAAGTACAGTGTATTGGACTGAAGAGAAGCTACTGTTCTTGTCAGTTTCCTAAGCAGAGTTGAACTAGATATGGCCCGTGTTTCGGAAGCACAGTGCTTTTGTTCTGAGCAAGCTCACTGTTCTGGCCCTATAAGAAACACAGTAGATTAGAAGAGTGCTCTTTTCTCAAAAGCAGAGTGTGTTTCTTGTAAGGTGAGCTAGTATTTGTTTCCCAGTCAGAAATGGAGTTGAATCACATGCAGTTTCTTGTCCTACGAGCAAGAGATGTTTTCTGCTAAGAAGAGTCACTATTGCGCTTCCATTACCATACACAGTGCAAAGAGCACTCTTGTCTTATCCCTGCAGTACAGTGTATTGGACTGAAGAGAAGCTACTGTTCTTGTCAGTTTCCTAAGCAGAGTTGAACTAGATATGGCCCGTGTGTGTAGGAAGCACAGTTCTTTTGTTCTGAGCAAGCTCATTGTTCTGGCCCTATAGGAAACACAGTAGATTAGAAGAGTGCTCTTTTCTCAAAATCAGAGTGTGTTTCTTGTAAGGCAAGCTAGTATTTGTTTCCCAGTCAGAAATGGAGTTGAATCACATGCAGTTTCTGGTCCTACGAGCAGGAGTTGTTTTCTGGTAAGAAGAGTCACTATTGTGCTCCCATTTCCATACACAGTGCAGATAGCACTCGCGTCTGTTCCCAGCAAGTACAGTGTTTTGGACTGAAGAGAAGCTACAGTTCTCGTCAGTTTCCTAAGTGGAGTTGAACTAGATATGGCCCCTATGTCGGAAGCACAGTTCTTTTGTTCTGAGCAAGCTCACTGTTCTGGCCCTATAGGAAACACAGTAGATTAGAAGAGTGCTCTTTTCTCAAAAGCAGAGTGTGTTTATTGTAAGGCGAGCTAGTGTTTGTTTCTCAATCAGAAGAGGATTTGTATCACATGCAGTTTCTGGTCCTATGAGAAAGAGTTGTTTTGTGGTAAAAAGAGTCACTTTTGTGCTCCATTCACCATACACAGTGCAAAGAACACTCGAGTCTGTTTCCAGCAAGTACAGTGTATAGGACTGTAGAGAAGCTACTGTTATTGTCAGTTTCCTAAGCAGAGTTGAACTAGATATAGCACGTGTGTCGGAAGCACAGTGCTTTTGTTCTGAGCAAGCTCACTGTTCTGGCCCTATAGGAAACACAGTAGATTAGAAGAGTGCTCTTTTCTCAAAAGCAGAGTGTGTTTCTTGTAAGGCGAGCTAGTGTTTGTTTCCCAATCAAAAAAGGATTTGAATCCCATGCAGTTTCTGGTCCTATGAGCAAGAGTTGTTTTGTGGTAAAAAGAGTCACTTTGTGCTCCATTCGCCATACACAGTGCAAAGAGCAATCGGGTCTGTTCCCAGCAAGTACAGTGTATTGGACTGAAGAGAAGCTCCTGTTCTTGTCAGTTTCCTAAGCAGGGTTGAACTAGATATGACCCGTGTGTGTAGGAAGCACAGTTCTTTTGTTCTGAGCAAGCTCACTGTTCTGGCACTATAGGAAACACAGTAGATTAGAAGAGTGCTCTTTTCTCAAAAGCAGAGTTTGTTTCTTGTAAGGCTAGCTAGTATTTGTTTCCCAGTCAGAAATGGATTTGAATCACATGCAGTTTCTGGTCCTACGCGCAAGAGTTGCTTTCTGGTAATAAGAGTCACTATTGCGCTCCATTTTGCATACACAGTGCAAATAGGACTCACGTCTGTTTTCAGCAAGTACAGTGTATTGGACTGAAGAGAAGCTACTGTTCTCGTCAGTTTCCTAAGTGGAGTTGAACTACATATGGCCCCTACGTCGGAAGCACAGATCTTTTGTTCTGAGCAAGCTCATTGTTCTGGCCCTATAGGAAACACAGTAGATTAGAAGAGTGCTCTTTTCTCAAAAGCAGAATGTGTTTCTTGTAAGGCGAGCTAGTGTTTGTTTCCCAATCAGAAATGGAGTTGAATCACATGCAGTTTCTGGTCCTACGAGCAGGAGTTGTTTTCTGGTAAGAAGAGTCACTATTGCGCTCCCATTTCCATACACAGTGCAAATAGCACTGGCGTCTGTTCCCAGCAAGTACAGTGTATTGGACTGAAGAGAAGCTACTGTTCTCCTCAGTTTCCTAAGTGGAGTTGAACTAGATATGGCCCATACTTCAGAAGCCCAGTTCTTTTGTTCTGAGCAAGCTCACTGTTCTGTCCCTATAGGAAACACAGTAGATTAGAAGAGTGCTCTTTTCTCAAAAGCACAGTGTGTTTCTTGTAAGGCGAGATTGTGTTTGTTTTTCAGTCAGAAATGGAGTTGAATAACATGCAGTTTCTGGTCCTATGAGTAAGAGTTGTTTTCTGCTAAGAAGAGTATTATGCTCCCTTTGCCATATACAGTGCAAAAACACTCGCGTCTGTTCCCAGCAAGTACAATGTATTGGACTGAAGAGAAGCTACTGTTCTCGTCAGGTTCCTAAGCAGAGTTGAACTAGATATGGCCCGTGTGTGTAGAAAGCACAGTTCTGTTGTTCTGAGCAAGCTCACTGTTCTGGCCCTATAGGAAACACAGAATAGAAGAAGAGTGCTCTTTTCTCAAAAGCAGAGTGTGTTTCATGTAAGGCGAGCTAGCATTTGTTTCCCAGTAGTAAACGGAGTTGAATCACATGCAGTTTCTGGTCCTACGAACAAGAGTTGTTTTCTGCTAAGAAGAGTCACTATTGTGCTCCCATTGCCATACACAGCACAAATAACACTCGCTTCTGTTCCCAGCAAGTACAGTGTATAGGACTGCAGAGAGGCTACTGCTATTGTCAGTTTCCTAAGCAGAGTTGAACTAGATATGGCACGTGTGTCGGAAGCACAGTGCTTTTGTTCTGAGCAAGCTCACTGTTCTGGCCCTATAGGAAACACAGTAGATTAGAAGAGTGCTCTTTTCTCAAAAGCAGAGTGTGTTTCTAGTAAGGCGAGATAGCGTTTGTTACCCAGTCCTAAACCGAGTTGAAACACATGCATTTTCTGGTCCTACGAGCAAGAGTTGTTTTCTGCTAAGAAGAGTATTGTGCTCCATTTGCCATATACAGTGCAAATAGCACTTGCGTCTGTTCCCAGCAAGTACAGTGTATTGGACTGAAGAGAAGCTACTGTTCTTGTCAGGTTCCTAAGCAGAGTTGAACTAGATATGGCCCGGGTGTCGGAAGCACAGTGCTTTTGTTCTGAGCAAGCTCACTGTTCTGGCCCTATAGGAAACACAGTAGATTAGAAGAGTGCTCTTTTCTCAAAAGCAGAGTGTGTTTCTTGTAAGGCGAGCTAGCTTTTGTTTCCCAGTCCTAAACCGAGTTGAAACACATGCAGTTTCTGTTCCTACGAGCAAGAGTTGTTTTCTGCTAAGAAGAGTATTGTGCTCCCTTTTCCATACACAGTGCAAATAGCACTCGCGTCTGTTCCCAGCAAGTACAGTGTATTGGACTGAAGAGAAGCTACTGTTCTCGTCAGTTTCCTAAGCAGAGTTGAACTAGATAAGGCCCGTGTTTCGGAAGCACAGTGCTTTTGTTCTGAGCAAGCTCACTGTTCTGGCCCTATAAGAAACACAGTAGATTAGAAGAGTGCTCTTTTCTCAAAAGCAGAGTGTGTTTCTTGTAAGGTGAGCTAGTATTTGTTTCCCAGTCAGAAATGGAGTTGAATCACATGCAGTTTCTTGTCCTACGAGCAAGAGATGTTTTCTGCTAAGAAGAGTCACTATTGCGCTTCCATTACCATACACAGTGCAAAGAGCACTCTTGTCTTATCCCTGCAGTACAGTGTATTGGACTGAAGAGAAGCTACTGTTCTTGTCAGTTTCCTAAGCAGAGTTGAACTAGATATGGCCCGTGTGTGTAGGAAGCACAGTTCTTTTGTTCTGAGCAAGCTCATTGTTCTGGCCCTATAGGAAACACAGTAGATTAGAAGAGTGCTCTTTTCTCAAAATCAGAGTGTGTTTCTTGTAAGGCAAGCTAGTATTTGTTTCCCAGTCAGAAATGGAGTTGAATCACATGCAGTTTCTGGTCCTACGAGCAGGAGTTGTTTTCTGGTAAGAAGAGTCACTATTGTGCTCCCATTTCCATACACAGTGCAGATAGCACTGGCGTCTGTTCCCAGCAAGGACATTGTTTTGGACTGAAGAGAAGCTACAGTTCTCGTCAGTTTCCTAAGTGGAGTTGAACTAGATATGGCCCCTATGTCGGAAGCACAGTTCTTTTGTTCTGAGCAAGCTCACTGTTCTGGCCCTATAGGAAACACAGTAGATTAGAAGAGTGCTCTTTTCTCAAAAGCAGAGTGTGTTTATTGTAAGGCGAGCTAGTGTTTGTTTCTCAATCAGAAGAGGATTTGTATCACATGCAGTTTCTGGTCCTATGAGAAAGAGTTGTTTTGTGGTAAAAAGAGTCACTTTTGTGCTCCATTCACCATACACAGTGCAAAGAACACTCGAGTCTGATTCCAGCAAGTACAGTGTATAGGACTGTAGAGAAGCTACTGTTATTGTCAGTTTCCTAAGCAGAGTTGAACTAGATATAGCACGTGTGTCGGAAGCACAGTGCTTTTGTTCTGAGCAAGCTCACTGTTCTGGCCCTATAGGAAACACAGTAGATTAGAAGAGTGCTCTTTTCTCAAAAGCAGAGTGTGTTTCTTGTAAGGCGAGCTAGTGTTTGTTTCCCAATCAAAAAAGGATTTGAATGCCATGCAGTTTCTGGTCCTATGAGCAAGAGTTGTTTTGTGGTAAAAAGAGTCACTTTGTGCTCCATTCGCCATACACAGTGCAAAGAGCAATCGGGTCTGTTCCCAGCAAGTACAGTGTATTGGACTGAAGAGAAGCTCCTGTTCTTGTCAGTTTCCTAAGCAGAGTTGAACTAGATATGGCCCGTGTGTGTAGGAAGCACAGTTCTTTTGTTCTGAGCAAGCTCACTGTTCTGGCACTATAGGAAACACAGTAGATTAGAAGAGTGCTCTTTTCTCAAAAGCAGAATGTGTTTCTTGTAAGGCGAGCTAGTGTTTGTTTCCCAATCAGAAATGGAGTTGAATCACATGCAGTTTCTGGTCCTACGAGCAGGAGTTGTTTTCTGGTAAGAAGAGTCACTATTGCGCTCCCATTTCCATACACAGTGCAAATTGCAAATAGCACTGGCGTCTGTTCCCAGCAAGTACAGTGTATTGGACTGAAGAGAAGCTACTGTTCTCGTCAGTTTCCTAAGTGGAGTTGAACTAGATATGGCCCATACTTCGGAAGCACAGTTCTTTTGTTCTGAGCAAGCTCACTGTTCTGGCCCTATAGGAAACACAGTAGATTAGAAGAGTGCTCTTTTCTCAAAAGCAGAGTGTGTTTCTTGTAAGGCGAGCGAGTATTTGTTTCCCAGTCAGAAATGGAGTTGAATCACATGCAGTTTCTGGTCCTATGAGCAGGAGTTGTTTTCTGGTAAGAAGAGTCACTATTGCGCTCCCATTTCCATACACAGTGCAAATAGCACTCGCGTCTATTCCCAGCAAGTACAGTGTATTGGACTGAAGAGAAGCTACTGTTCTCGTCAGTTTCCTTTGTGGAGTTGAACTAGATATGGCCCATAGGTCGGAAGCACAGTTCTTTTGTTCTGAGCAAGCTCACTGTTCTGGCCCTATAAGAAACACAGTAGATTAGAAGAGTGCTCTTTTCTCAAAAGCAGAGTGTGCTTCTTGTAAGGCGAGCTAGTATTTGTTTCCCAGTCAGAAATGGAGTTTAATCACATGCATTTTCTGGTCCTACGAGCAGGAGTTGTTTTCTAGTAAGAAGAGTCACTATTGTGTTCCATTTGCCATACATAGTGCAAATAGCACTAGCGTCTGTTCCCAGCAAGTACAGTGTATTGGACTGAAGAGAAGCTACTGTTCTTGTCAGTTTCCTAAGCAGAGTTGAACTAGATATGGCCCGTGTGTCTGTAGCACAGTTCTTTTGTTTTGAGCAAGCTCACTCTTCTGGCACTGTAGGAAACACAGTAGAGTAGAGGAATGCTCTTTTCTCTAAAGCAGAGTGTGTTTCTTGAAAGGCGAGCTAGTGTTTGTTTCCCAATCAGAAAAGGATTTGAATCACATGCAGTTTCTGGTCCTATGAGCAAGAGTTGTTTTGTGGTAAAATGAGTCACTTTTGTGCTCCATTCGCCATACACAGTGCAAAGAGCACTCGCGTCTGTTCCCAGCAAGTCCAGTGTATTGGACTGAAGAGAAGCTACTGTTCTTTTCAGTTTCGTAACCAGAGTTGAAGTAGATATGGCCCGTGTGTGTAGGAAGCACATTTCTTTTGTTCTGAGCAAGCTCACTGTTCTGGCCCTAAAGGAAACACAGTAGATCAGAAGAGTGCTCTTTTCTCAAAAGCAGAATGTGTTTCTTGTAAGGCGAGCTAGTATTTGTTTCCCAGTCAGAAATGAATTTGAATCACATGCAGTTTCTTGTCCTACGAGCAAGAGTTGTTTTCTGCTAAGAAGAGTCACTATTGCGCTCCCATTGCCATACACAGTGCAAATAGCACTCGTGTCTGTTCCCAGCAAGTACAGTGTATTGGACTGAAGAGAAGCTACTGTTCTTTTCAGTTTCCTAAGCAGAGTTGAACTAGATATGGCCCGTGTTTAGGAAGCACAGTTCTTTTGTTCTGAGCAAGCTCACTGTTCTGGCCCTATAGGAAACACAGTAGATTAGAAGAGTTCTCTTTTCTCAAAATCAGAGTGTGTTTCTTGTAAAGCGAGCTAGTATTTGTTTCCCAGTCAGAAATGGAGTTGAATCACATGCAGTTTATGGTCCTACGAGCAGGAGTTGTTTTCTGGTAAGAAGAGTCACTATTGAGCTCGCATTGCCATACACAGTGCAAATAGCACTCGCGTCTGTTCTCAGCAAGTACAGTGTATTGGATTGAAGAGAAGCTACTGTTCTTGTCAGTTTCCTAAGCAGAGTTGAACTAGATATGGCCCGGGTGTCGGAAGCACAGTGCTTTTTTCTGAGCAAGCTCACTGTTCTGGCCCTATAGGAAACACAGTAGATTAGAAGAGTGCTCTTTTCTCAAAAGCAGAGTGTGTTTCTTGTAAGGCGAGCTAGCATTTGTTTCCCAGTCCTAAACCAAGTTGAAACACATGCAGTTTCTGTTCCTACGAGCAAGAGTTGTTTTCTGCTAAGAAGAGTATTGTGCTCCCTTTTCCATACACAGTGCAAATAGCACTCGCGTCTGTTCCCAGCAAGTACAGTGTATTGGACTGAAGAGAAGCTATTGTTCTCGTCAGTTTCCTAAGCAGAGTTGAACTAGATATGGCCCGTGTTTCGGAAGCACAGTGGTTTTGTTCTGAGCAAGCTCACTGTTCTGGCCCAATAAGAAACACAGTAGATTAGAAGAGTGCTCTTTTCTCAAAAGCAGAGTGTGTTTCTTGTAAGGTGAACTAGTATTTGTTTCCCAGTCAGAAATGGATTTGAATCACATGCAGTTTCTTGTCCTACAAGCAAGAGATGTTTTCTGCTAAGAAGAGTCACTATTGCGCTTCCATTGCCATACACAGTGCAAAGAGCACTCTTGTTTTATCCCTGCAAGTACAGTGTATTGGACTGAAGAGAAGCTACTGTTCTTGTCAGTTTCCTAAGCAGAGTTGAACTAGATATGGCCCGTGTGTGTAGGAAGCACAGTTCTTTTGTTCTGAGCAAGCTCATTGTTCTGGCCCTATAGGAATCACAGTAGATTAGAAGAGTGCTCTTTTCTCAAAAGCAGAGTGTGTTTCTTGTAAGGCGAGCTAGTGTTTGTTTCCCAATCAGAAAAAGATTTGAATCACATGCAGTTTCTGCTCCTATGAGCAAGAGTTGTTTTGTGGTAAAAAGAATCACTTTTGTGCTCCATTTGCTATATACAGTGCAAAGAGCACTCGCGTCTGATCCCAGCAAGTACAGTGTATTGGACTGAAGAGAAGCTACAGTTCTCGTCAGTTTCCTAAGTGGAGTTGAACTAGATATGGCCCCTATGTCGGAAGCACAGTTCTTTTGTTCTGAGCAAGCTCACTGTTCTGGCCCTATAGGAAACACAGTAGATTAGAAGAGTGCTCTTTTCTCAAAAGCAGAGTGTGTTTATTGTAAGGCGAGCTAGTGTTTGTTTCTCAATCAGAAGAGGATTTGTATCACATGCAGTTTCTGGTCCTATGAGAAAGAGTTGTTTTGTGGTAAAAAGAGTCACTTTTGTGCTCCATTCACCATACACAGTGCAAAGAACACTCGAGTCTGATTCCAGCAAGTACAGTGTATAGGACTGTAGAGAAGCTACTGTTATTGTCAGTTTCCTAAGCAGAGTTGAACTAGATATAGCACGTGTGTCGGAAGCACAGTGCTTTTGTTCTGAGCAAGCTCACTGTTCTGGCCCTATAGGAAACACAGTAGATTAGAAGAGTGCTCTTTTCTCAAAAGCAGAGTGTGTTTCTTGTAAGGCGAGCTAGTGTTTGTTTCCCAATCAAAAAAGGATTTGAATGCCATGCAGTTTCTGGTCCTATGAGCAAGAGTTGTTTTGTGGTAAAAAGAGTCACTTTGTGCTCCATTCGCCATACACAGTGCAAAGAGCAATCGGGTCTGTTCCCAGCAAGTACAGTGTATTGGACCGAAGAGAAGCTCCTGTTCTTGTCAGTTTCCTAAGCAGAGTTGAACTAGATATGGCCCGTGTGTGTAGGAAGCACAGTTCTTTTGTTCTGAGCAAGCTCACTGTTCTGGCACTATAGGAAACACAGTAGATTAGAAGAGTGCTCTTTTCTCAAAAGCAGAGTTTGTTTCTTGTAAGGCTAGCTAGTATTTGTTTCCCAGTCAGAAATGGATTTGAATCACATGCAGTTTCTGGTCCTACGCGCAAGAGTTGCTTTCTGGTAATAAGAGTCACTATTGCGCTCCATTTGCCATACACAGTGCAAATAGGACTCACGTCTGTTTTCAGCAAGTACAGTGTATTGGACTGAAGAGAAGCTACTGTTCTCGTCAGTTTCCTAAGTGGAGTTGAACTACATATGGCCCCTACGTCGGAAGCACAGTTCTTTTGTTCTGAGCAAGCTCATTGTTCTGGCCCTATAGGAAACACAGTAGATTAGAAGAGTGCTCTTTTCTCAAAAGCAGAATGTGTTTCTTGTAAGGCGAGCTAGTGTTTGTTTCCCAATCAGAAATGGAGTTGAATCACATGCAGTTTCTGGTCCTACGAGCAGGAGTTGTTTTCTGGTAAGAAGAGTCACTATTGCGCTCCCATTTCCATACACAGTGCAAATTGCAAATAGCACTGGCGTCTGTTCCCAGCAAGTACAGTGTATTGGACTGAAGAGAAGCTACTGTTCTCGTCAGTTTCCTAAGTGGAGTTGAACTAGATATGGCCCATACTTCGGAAGCACAGTTCTTTTGTTCTGAGCAAGCTCACTGTTCTGGCCCTATAGGAAACACAGTAGATTAGAAGAGTGCTCTTTTCTCAAAAGCAGAGTGTGTTTCTTGTAAGGCGAGCGAGTATTTGTTTCCCAGTCAGAAATGGAGTTGAATCACATGCAGTTTCTGGTCCTATGAGCAGGAGTTGTTTTCTGGTAAGAAGAGTCACTATTGCGCTCCCATTTCCATACACAGTGCAAAGAGCACTCGCGTCTGTTCCCAGCAAGTACAGTGTATTGGACTGAAGAGAAGCTACTGTTCTCGTCAGTTTCCTTTGTGGAGTTGAACTAGATATGGCCCATAGGTCGGAAGCACAGTTCTTTTGTTCTGAGCAAGCTCACTGTTCTGGCCCTATAAGAAACACAGTAGATTAGAAGAGTGCTCTTTTCTCAAAAGCAGAGTGTGCTTCTTGTAAGGCGAGCTAGTATTTGTTTCCCAGTCAGAAATGGAGTTTAATCACATGCAGTTTCTGGTCCTACGAGCAGGAGTTGTTTTCTAGTAAGAAGAGTCACTATTGTGTTCCATTTGCCATACATAGTGCAAATAGCACTAGCGTCTGTTCCCAGCAAGTACAGTGTATTGGACTGAAGAGAAGCTACTGTTCTTGTCAGTTTCCTAAGCAGAGTTGAACTAGATATGGCCCGTGTGTCTGTAGCACAGTTCTTTTGTTTTGAGCAAGCTCACTCTTCTGGCACTGTAGGAAACACAGTAGAGTAGAGGAATGCTCTTTTCTCTAAAGCAGAGTGTGTTTCTTGAAAGGCGAGCTAGTGTTTGTTTCCCAATCAGAAAAGGATTTGAATCACATGCAGTTTCTGGTCCTATGAGCAAGAGTTGTTTTGTGGTAAAATGAGTCACTTTTGTGCTCCATTCGCCATACACAGTGCAAAGAGCACTCGCGTCTGTTCCCAGCAAGTCCAGTGTATTGGACTGAAGAGAAGCTACTGTTCTTTTCAGTTTCGTAACCAGAGTTGAAGTAGATATGGCCCGTGTGTGTAGGAAGCACATTTCTTTTGTTCTGAGCAAGCTCACTGTTCTGGCCCTAAAGGAAACACAGTAGATCAGAAGAGTGCTCTTTTCTCAAAAGCAGAATGTGTTTCTTGTAAGGCGAGCTAGTATTTGTTTCCCAGTCAGAAATGAATTTGAATCACATGCAGTTTCTTGTCCTACGAGCAAGAGTTGTTTTCTGCTAAGAAGAGTCACTATTGCGCTCCCATTGCCATACACAGTGCAAATAGCACTCGTGTCTGTTCCCAGCAAGTACAGTGTATTGGACTGAAGAGAAGCTACTGTTCTTTTCAGTTTCCTAAGCAGAGTTGAACTAGATATGGCCCGTGTTTAGGAAGCACAGTTCTTTTGTTCTGAGCAAGCTCACTGTTCTGGCCCTATAGGAAACACAGTAGATTAGAAGAGTTCTCTTTTCTCAAAATCAGAGTGTGTTTCTTGTAAAGCGAGCTAGTATTTGTTTCCCAGTCAGAAGTGGAGTTGAATCACATGCAGTTTATGGTCCTACGAGCAGGAGTTGTTTTCTGGTAAGAAGAGTCACTATTGAGCTCGCATTGCCATACACAGTGCAAATAGCACTCGCGTCTGTTCTCAGCAAGTACAGTGTATTGGATTGAAGAGAAGCTACTGTTCTTGTCAGTTTCCTAAGCAGAGTTGAACTAGATATGGCCCGGGTGTCGGAAGCACAGTGCTTTTGTTCTGAGCAAGCTCACTGTTCTGGCCCTATAGGAAACACAGTAGATTAGAAGAGTGCTCTTTTCTCAAAAGCAGAGTGTGTTTCTTGTAAGGCGAGCTAGCATTTGTTTCCCAGTCCTAAACCAAGTTGAAACACATGCAGTTTCTGATCCTACGAGCAAGAGTTGTTTTCTGCTAAGAAGAGTATTGTGCTCCCTTTTCCATACACAGTGCAAATAGCACTCGCGTCTGTTCCCAGCAAGTACAGTGTATTGGACTGAAGAGAAGCTATTGTTCTCGTCAGTTTCCTAAGCAGAGTTGAACTAGATATGGCCCGTGTTTCGGAAGCACAGTGGTTTTGTTCTGAGCAAGCTCACTGTTCTGGCCCAATAAGAAACACAGTAGATTAGAAGAGTGCTCTTTTCTCAAAAGCAGAGTGTGTTTCTTGTAAGGTGAGCTAGTATTTGTTTCCCAGTCAGAAATGGATTTGAATCACATGCAGTTTCTTGTCCTACAAGCAAGAGATGTTTTCTGCTAAGAAGAGTCACTATTGCGCTTCCATTGCCATACACAGTGCAAAGAGCACTCTTGTTTTATCCCTGCAAGTACAGTGTATTGGACTGAAGAGAAGCTACTGTTCTTGTCAGTTTCCTAAGCAGAGTTGAACTAGATATGGCCCGTGTGTGTAGGAAGCACAGTTCTTTTGTTCTGAGCAAGCTCATTGTTCTGGCCCTATAGGAATCACAGTAGATTAGAAGAGTGCTCTTTTCTCAAAAGCAGAGTGTGTTTCTTGTAAGGCGAGCTAGTGTTTGTTTCCCAATCAGAAAAGGATTTGAATCACATGCAGTTTCTGCTCCTATGAGCAAGAGTTGTTTTGTGGTAAAAAGAATCACTTTTGTGCTCCATTTGCTATATACAGTGCAAAGAGCACTCGCGTCTGATCCCAGCAAGTACAGTGTATTGGACTGAAGAGAAGCTACTGTTCTTGTCAGTTTCCTTAGCAGAGTTGAACTAGATATGGCCCCTGTGTGGGAAGCACAGTGCTTTTGTTCTGAGCAAGCTCACTGTTCTGGCCCTATAGGAAACACAGGAAAGTAGAAGAGTGCTCTTCTCAAAAGCAGAGTGTGTTTCTGTAAGGCGAGCTAGTGTTTGTTTCCCAGTCCTAAATGGAGTTGAATCACATTCAGTTTCTTGTCCTACAGGTAAGAGTTGTTTTCTGGTAAGAAGACTCACTATTGCGCTCCCATTGCCATACTCAGTGCAAATAGCACTCGCGTCTGTTCCCAGCAAGTACAGTGTATTGGACTGAAGAGAAGCTACTGTTTTTCTCAGTTTCCTAAGTGGAGTTGAACTAGATATGGCCCATACGTCGAAAGCACAGTTCTTTTGTTCTGAGCAAGCTCACTCTTCTGGCCCTATAGGAAACACAGTAGATTAGAAGAGTGGTCTTTTCTCAAAAGCAGAGTTTGTTTCTTGTAAGGCTAGCTAGTATTTGTTTCCCAGTCAGAAATGGATTTGAATCACATGCAGTTTCTGGTCCTACGAGCAGGAGTTGCTTTCTGGTAAGAAGAGTCACTATTGCGCTCCATTTGCCATACACAGTGCAAATAGGACTCACATCTGTTTTCAGCAAGTACAGTGTATTGGACTGAAGAGAAGCTACTGTTCTCGTCAGTTTCCTAAGTGGAGTTGAACTACATATGGCCCGTGTGTGTAGGAAGCACAGTTCTTTTGTTCTGAGCAAGCTCATTGTTCTGGCCCTATAGGAAACACAGTAGATTAGAAGAGTGCTCTTTTCTCAAAAGCAGAGTGTGTTTCTTGTAAGGGGAGCTAGTGTTTGTTTCCCAATCAGAAAAGGATTTGAATCACATACAGTTTCTGGTCCTATGAGCAAGAGTTCTTTTGTGGTAAAAAGAGTCACTTTTATGCTCCATTCGCCATACACAGTGCAAAGAGCACTCGGGTCTCTTTCCAGCAAGTACAGTGTATTGGACTGAAGAGAAGCTACTGTTCTTGTCAGTTTCCTTAGCAGATGTGAACTAGATATGGCCCCTGTGTGGGAAGCACAGTGCTTTTGTTCTAAGCAAGCTCACTGTTCTGGCCCTATAGAAAACACAGGAGAGTAGAAGAGTGCTCTTTTCTCAAAAGCAGAGTGTGTTTCTTGTAAGGCGAGCTAGTGTTTGTTTCCCAATCAAAAAAGGATTTGAATCCCATGCAGTTTCTGGTCCTATGAGCAAGAGTTGTTTTTTGGTAAAAAGAGTCACTTTGTGCTCCATTCGCCATACACAGTGCAAAGAGCAATCGGGTCTGTTCCCAGCAAGTACAGTGTATTGGACTGAAGAGAAGCTACTGTTCTTGTCAGATTCCTAAGCAGAGTTGAACTAGATATGGCCCGTGTGTGTAGGAAGCACATTTCTTTTGTTCTGAGAAAGCTCACTGTTCTGGCCCTATAGGAAACACAGGAAAGTAGAAGAGTGCTCTTCTCAAAAGCAGAGTGTGTTTCTGTAAGGCGAGCTAGTGTTTGTTTCCCAGTCCTAAATGGAGTTGAATCACATGCAGTTTCTTGTCCTACGAGTAAGAGTTGTTTTCTGGTAAGAAGACTCACTATTGCGCTCCCATTGCCATACACAGTGCAAATAGCACTCGTGTCTGTTCCCAGCAAGTACAGTGTATTGGACTGAAGAGAAGCTACTGTTTTCCTCAGTTTCCTAAGTGGAGTTGAACTAGATATGGCCCATACGTCGAAAGCACAGTTCTTTTGTTCTGAGCAAGCTCACTCTTCTGGCCCTATAGGAAACACAGTAGATTAGAAGAGTGCTCTTTTCTCAAAAGCAGAGTTTGTTTCTTGTAAGGCTAGCTAGTATTTGTTTCCCAGTCAGAAATGGATTTGAATCACATGCAGTTTCTGGTCCTACGAGCAAGAGTTGCTTTCTGGTAAGAAGAGTCACTATTGCGCTCCATTTGCCATACACAGTGCAAATAGGACTCGCGTCTGTTTTCAGCAAGTACAGTGTATTGGACTGAAGAGAAGCTACTGTTCTCGTCAGTTTCCTAAGTGGAGTTGAACTACATATGGCCCCTACGTCGGAAGCACAGTTCTTTTGTTCTGAGCAAGCTCATTGTTCTGGCCCTATAGGAAACACAGTAGATTAGAAGAGTGCTCTTTTCTCAAAAGCAGAGTGTGTTTCTTGTAAGGGGAGCTAGTGTTTGTTTCCCAATCAGAAAAGGATTTGAATCACATGCAGTTTCTGGTCCCTTGAGCAAGAGTTGTTTTGTGGTAAAAAGAGTCACTTTTGTGCTCCATTCGCCATACACAGTGCAAAGAGCACTCGGGTCTCTTTCCAGCAAGTACAGTGTATTGGACTGAAGAGAAGCTACTGTTCTTGTCAGTTTCCTTAGCAGAGTTGAACTAGATATGGCCCCTGTGTGGGAAGCACAGTGCTTTTGTTCTGAGCAAGCTCACTGTTCTGGCCCTATAGCAAACACAGGAGAGTAGAAGAGTGCTCTTTTCTCAAAAGAAGAATGTTTTTCTTGTAAGGCGAGCTAGTGTTTGTTTCCCATTCAGAAATGGAGTTGAATCACATACAGTTTCTGGTCCTACGAGCAGGAGTTGTTTTCTGGTAAGAAGAGTCACTATTGCGCTCCTATTTCCATACACAGTGCAAATAGCACTCGCGTCTGTTCCCAGCAAGTACAGTGTATTGGACTGAAGAGAAGCTACTGTTCTCGTCAGTTTCCTAAGCAGAGTTGAACTAGATATGGCCCGTGTGTTGTAGCACAGTTCTTTTGTTCGGAGCAAGCTCACTCTTCTGGCCCTATAGGAAACACAGTAGATTAGAAGAGTGCTCTTTTCTCAAAAGCAGAGTGTGTTTCTTGTAAGGCGAGCTAGTGTTTGTTTCCAAATCAGAAAAGGATTTGAATCACATGCAGTTTCTGGTCCTATGAGCAAGAGTTGTTTTGTGTTAAAAAGAGTCACATTTGTGCCCCATTCGTCATACACAGTGCAAATATCACTCGCGTCTGTTGCCAGCAAGTACAGTGTATTGGACTGAAGAGAAGCTACTGTTCTTCTCAGTTTCCTAAGCAGAGTTGAACTAGATATGGCCCGTGTGTCGGAAGCAAGGTGCTTTTGTTCTGAGCAAGCTCACTGTTCTGGCTCTATAGGAAACACAGTAGATTAGAAGAGTTCTCTTTTCTCAAAAGCAGAGTGTGTTTCTTGTAAAGCGAGCTAATATTTGTTTCCCAGTCAGAAATGGAGTTGAATCACATGCAGTTTATGGTCCTACGAGCAGGAGTTGTTTTCTGGTAAGAAGAGTCACTATTGAGCTCGCATTGCCATACACAGTGGAAATAGCACTCGCGTCTGTTCCCAGCAAGTACAGTGTATTGGATTGAAGAGAAGCTACTGTTCTTGTCAGTTTCCTAAGCAGAGTTGAAATAGATATAGCCCGTGTTTGTAGGAAGCACATTTCTTTTGTTCTGAGCAAGCTCACTGTTCTGGCCCTACAGGAAACACAGGAGAGTACAAGAGTGCTCTTCTCAAAAGCAGAGTGTGTTTCTTGTAAGGCGAGCTAGTGTTTGTTTCCCAGTCCTAAATGGAGTTGAATCACATGCAGTTTCTTGCCCTACGAGCAAGACTTGTTTTCTGGTAAGAAGAGTCACTATTGCGCTCCCATTGCCATACACAGTGCAAATAGCACTCGTGTCTGTTCCCAGCAAGTACAGTGTATTGGACTGAAGAGAAATTACTGTTCTAGTCAGTTTCCTCAGTGGAGTTCAACTAGATATGGCCCCTACGTTGGAAGCACTGTTCTTTTGTTCTGAGCAAGCTCACTGTTCTGGCCCTATAGGAAACACAGTAGATTAGAAGAGTGCTCTTTTCTCAAAAGCAGAGTTGTTTCTTGTAAGGCGAGCTAGTGTTTGTTTCCCAATCAGAAAAGGATTTGAATCACATGCAGTTCTGGTCCTATGAGCAAGAGTTGTTTTGTGTAAAAAGAGTCACTTTTGTGCTCCATTCGCCATACACAGTGCAAAGATCATTCGCGTCTGTTCCCAGCAAGTACAGTGTATTGGACTGAAGAGAAGCTACTGTTCTTGTCAGTTTTCTAAGCAGAGTTGAACTAGATATGGCCCGTGTGTGTAGGAAGCACAGATCTTTTGTTCTGAGCAAGCTCACTGTCTGGCCCTGTAGGAAACACAGGAGAGTAGAAGAGTGCTCTTTTCTCAAAAGCAGAGTGTGTTTCTTGTAAGGCGAGCTAGTATTTGTTTCCCAGTCAGAAATGGAGTTGAAATCCCATGCAGTTTCTGGTCCTATGAGCAAGAGTTGTTTTCTGGTAAGAAGAGTCACTATTGTGCTCCATTTGCCATACACAGTGCAAATAGCCCTCGCGTCTGTTCCCAGCAAGTACAGTGTATTGGACTGAAGAGAAGCTACTGTTTCTCGTCAGTTTCCTAAGTGGAGTTGAAATAGATATGGCCCGTACATCGGAAGCACAGATCTTTTGTTCTGAGCAAGCTCACTGTTCTGGCCCTATAGGAAACACAGTATATTAGAAGAATGCTCTTATCTCAAAAGCAGAGTGTTTTCCTTGTAAGGCGAGCTAGTGTTTGTTTCCCAATCAGAAAAGGATTTGAATCACATGCAGTTTCTGGTCCTATGAGCAAGAGTTGTTTTGTGGGTAAAAAGAGTCACTTTTGTGCTCCATTCGCCATACACAGTGCAAAGAGCACTCGCGTCTGATCCCAGCAAGTACAGTGTATTGGACTGAAGAGAAGCTACTGTTCTTGTCAGTTTCCAAAGCAGAGTTTAACTAGACATGGCCCGTGTGTGTAGGAAGCACAGCTCTTTTGTTCTGAGCAAGGTCACTGTTCTGGCCCTATAGGAAACACAGTAGATTAGAAGAGTGCTCTTTTCTCAAAAGCAGAGTGTGTTTCTTGTAAGGCAAGCTAGCATTTGTTTCCCAGTCCTAAATGGAGTTGAGTCACATGCAGTTTCTTGTCCTTCAAGCAAGAGTTGTTTGCTGGTAAGAAGAGTCACTATTGTGCTCCCATTGCTATACACAGTGCAATAGCACTCGCGTCTGTTCCCAGCAAGTACAGTGTATTGGACTGAAGGGAAACTACTGTTCTTGTCAGTTTTCTAAGCAGAGTTGAACTAGATATGGCCCGTGTGTGTAGGAAGCACAGTTCTTTTGTTCTGAGCAAGCTCACTGTTCTGGCCCCATAGGAAACACAGTAGATTAGAAGAGTGCTCTTTTCTCAAAAGCAGAGTGTGTTTCTTGTAAGGCGAGCTAGAGTTTGTTTCCCAATCAGAAAAGGATTTGAATCACATGCAGTTTCTGGTCCTACGAGCAAGAGTTGTTTTGTGGTAAAAAGAGTCACTTTTGTGCTCCATTCGCCATGCACAGTGCAAAGAGCACTCACGTCTGTTCCCAGAAAGTACAGTGTATTGGACTGAAGAGAAGCTACTGTTCTTGTCAGTTTCCTAAGTGGAGTTTAACTAGATATGGCCCGTACGTCGGAAGCACAGTTCTTTTGTTCTGAGCAAGCTCACTGTTCTGGCCCTACAGGAAACACAGTAGATTAGAAGAGTGCTCTTTTCTCAAAAGCAGAGTCTGTTTCTTGTAAGGCGAGCTAGTATTTGTTTCCCAGTCAGAAATGGAGTTGAATCACATGCAGTTTCTGGTTCTATGAGCAAGAATTGTTTTATGGTAAAAATAGTCACTTTTGTGCTCCATTCGTCATACACAGTGCAAAGAGCACGTGCTTCTGTTCCCAGCAAGTACAGTGTATTGGACTGAAGAGAAGCTACTGTTCTTGTCAGTTTCCTAAGCAGAGTTGATCTAGATATGGCCCGTGTGTCTGAAGCACAGTTCTTTTGTTCTGAGCAAGCTCAATGTTCTGGCAATATAGGAAACAAAGTAGAGTAGAAGAATGCTCTTTTCTCTAAAGCAGAGTGTGTTTCTTGTAAGGCGAGCTAGTGTTTGTTTCCCAATCAGAAAAGGATTTGAATCACATGCAGTTTCTGGTCCTATGAGCAAGAGTTGTTTTGTGGTAAAAAGAGTCACTTTGTGCTCCATTAGCCATACACAGTGCAAAGAGCAATCGGGTCTGTTCCCAGCAAGTACAGTGTATTGGACTGAAGAGAAGCTCCTGTTCTTGTCAGTTTCCTAAGCAGAGTTGAACTAGATATGGCCCGTGTGTGTAGGAAGCACAGTTCTTTTTTTCTGAGCAAGCTCACTGTTCTGGTACTATAGGAAACACAGTAGATTAGAAGAGTGCTCTTTTCTCAAAAGCAGAGTTTGTTTCTTGTAAGGCTAGCTAGTATTTGTTTCCCAGTCAGAAATGGATTTGAATCACATGCAGTTTCTGGTCCTACGCGCAAGAGTTGCTTCCTGGTAATAAGAGTCACTATTGCGCTCCATTTGCCATACACAGTGCAAATAGGACTCACGTCTGTTTTCAGCAAGTACAGTGTATTGGACTGAAGAGAAGCTACTGTTCTCGTCAGTTTCCTAAGTGGAGTTGAACTACATATGGCCCGTGTGTGTAGGAAGCACAGTTCTTTTGTTCTGAGCAAGCTCATTGTTCTGGCCCTATAGGAAACACAGTAGATTAGAAGAGTGCTCTTTTCTCAAAAGCAGAATGTGTTTCTTGTAAGGCGAGCTAGTGTTTGTTTCCCAATCAGAAATGGAGTTGAATCACATGCAGTTTCTGGTCCTACGAGCAGGAGTTGTTTTCTGGTAAGAAGAGTCACTATTGCGCTCCCATTTCCATACACAGTGCAAATAGCACTGGCGTCTGTTCCCAGCAAGTACAGTGTATTGGACTGAAGAGAAGCTACTGTTCTCCTCAGTTTCCTAAGTGGAGTTGAACTAGATATGGCCCATACTTCAGAAGCACAGTTCTTTTGTTCTGAGCAAGCTCACTGTTCTGGCCCTATAGGAAACACAGTAGATTAGAAGAGTGCTCTTTTCTCAAAAGCAGAGTGTGTTTCTTGTAAGGCGAGCTACTATTTGTTTCCCAGTCAGAAATGGAGTTGAATCACATGCAGTTTCTGGTCCTATAAGCAGGAGTTGTTTTCTGGTAAGAAGAGTCACTATTGCGCTCCCATTTCCATACACAGTGCAAAGAGCACTCGCGTCTGTTCCCAGCAAGTGCAGTGTATTGGACTGAAGAGAAGCTACTGTTCTCGTCAGTTTCCTTTGTGGAGTTGAACTAGATATGGCCCATAGGTCGGAAGCACAGTTCTTTTTTTCTGAGCAAGCTCACTGTTCTGGCCCTATAAGAAACACAGTAGATTAGAAGAGTGCTCTTTTCTCAAAAGCAGAGTGTGCTTCTTGTAAGGCGAGCTAGTATTTGTTTCCCAGTCAGAAATGGAGTTTAATCACATGCAGTTTCTGGTCCTACGAGCAGGAGTTGTTTTCTGGTAAGAAGAGTCACTATTGTGTTCCATTTGCCATACACAGTGCAAATAGCACTAGCGTCTGTTCCCAGCAAGTACAGTGTATTGGACTGAAGAGAAGCTACTGTTCTTGTCAGTTTCCTAAGCAGAGTTGAACTAGATATGGCCCGTGTGTCTGTAGCACAGCTCTTTTGTTTTGAGCAAGCTCACTCTTCTGGCACTATAGGAAACACAGTAGAGTAGAGGAATGCTCTTTTCTCTAAAGCAGAGTGTGTTTTTTTGAAAGGCGAGCTAGTGTTTGTTTCCCAATCAGAAAAGGATTTGAATCACATGCAGTTTCTGGTCCTATGAGCAAGAGTTGTTTTGTGGTAAAAAGACTCACTTTTGTGCTCCATTCGCCATACACAGTGCAAAGAGCACTCGCGTCTGTTCCCAGCAAGTCCAGTGTATTGGACTGAAGAGAAGCTACTGTTTTTTTCAGTTTCGTAACCAGAGTTGAAGTAGATATGGCCCCTGTGTGTAGGAAGCACATTTCTTTTGTTCTGAGCAAGCTCACTGTTCTGTCCCTATAGGAAACACAGTAGATTAGTAGAGTGCTCTTTTCTCAAAAGCAGAGTGTGTTTCTTGTAAGGCGAGATTGTGTTTGTTTTTCAGTCAGAAATGGAGTTGAATAACATGCAGTTTCTGGTCCTATGAGTAAGAGTTGTTTTCTGCTAAGAAGAGTATTATGCTCCCTTTGCCATATACAGTGCAAAAACACTCGCGTCTGTTCCCAGCAAGTACAATGTATTGGACTGAAGAGACGCTACTGTTCTCGTCAGGTTCCTAAGCAGAGTTGAACTAGATATGGCCCGTGTGTGTAGAAAGCACAGTTCTGTTGTTCTGAGCAAGCTCACTGTTCTGGCCCTATAGGAAACACAGAATAGAAGAAGAGTGCTCTTTTCTCAAAAGCAGAGTGTGTTTCATGTAAGGCGAGCTAGCATTTGTTTCCCAGTAGTAAACGGAGTTGAATCACATGCAGTTTCTGGTCCTACGAACAAGAGTTGTTTTCTGCTAAGAAGAGTCACTATTGTGCTCCCATTGCCATACACAGCACAAATAACACTCGCTTCTGTTCCCAGCAAGTACAGTGTATTGGACTGAAGAGAAGATACTGTTCTTGTCAGTTTCCTAAGCAGAGTTGAAGTAGATATGGCCCGTGTGTGTAGAAAGCACAGTTCTTTTGTTCTGAGAAAGCTCACTGTTCTGGCCCTATAGGAAACACAGGAGAGTAGAAGAGTGCTCTTTTCTCAAAAGCAGAGTGTGTTTCTTGTAAGGCGAGCTAGTGTTTGTTTCCCAGTCCTAAATGGAGTTGAATCACATGCAGTTTCTGGTCCTACGAGCAGGAGTTGTTTTCTGGTAAGAAGAGTCACTATTGTGCTCTATTTGCCATACACAGTGCAAATAGCACTCACGTCTGTTCCCAGCAAGTACAGTGTTTTGGACTGAAGAGAAGCTACTGTTCTTGTCAGTTTCCTAAGCAGAGTTGATCTAGATATGGCCCGTGTGTCGGAAGCACAGTTCTTTTGTTCTGAGCAAGCTCACTGTTCTGGCAATATAGGAAACAAGTAGAGTAGAAGAATGCTCTTTTCTCTAAAGCAGAGTGTGTTTCTTGTAAGGCGAGCTAGTGTTTGTTTCCCAATCAGAAAAGGATTTGAATCACATGCAGTTTCTGGTCCTATGAGCAAGAGTTGTTTTGTGGTAAGAAGAGTCACTTTTTTCCTCCATTCGCCATACACAGTGCAAAGAGCACTTGCGTCTGTTCCCAGCAAGTACAGTGTATTGGACTGCAGAGAAGCTACTGTTCTTGTCAGTTTCCTTAGCAGAGTTGAACTAGATATGGCCCCTGTGTGGGAAGCACAGTGCTTTTGTTCTGAGCCAGCTCACTGTTCTGGCCCTATAGGAAACACAGGAGAGTAGAAGAGTGCTCTTTTCTCAAAAGAAGAATGTGTTTCTTGTAAGGCGAGCTAGTGTTTGTTTCCCAATCAGAAATGGAGTTGAATCACATGCAGTTTCTGGTCCTACGAGCAGGAGTTGTTTTCTGGTAAGAAGAGTCACTATTGCGCTCCCATTTCCATACACAGTGCAAATAGCACTCGCGTCTGTTGCCAGCAAGTACAGTGTATTGGACTGAAGAGAAGCTACTGTTCTTGTCAGTTTCCTAAGCAGAGTTGAACTAGATATGGCCCGTGTGTTGGAAGCACAGTTCTTTTGTTCGGAGCAAGCTCACTGTCCTGGCCCTATAGGAAACACAGGAGAGTAGAAGAGTGCTCTTTTCTCAAAAGCAGAGTGTGTTTCTTGTAAGGCGAGCTAGTGTTTGTTTCTCAATCAGAAGTGGATTTGTATCACATGCAGTTTCTGGTCCTCTGAGAAAGAGTTGTTTTGTGGTAAAAAGAGTCACTTTTGTGATCCATTCACCATACACAGTGCAAAGAACACTCGAGTCTGTTTCCAGCAAGTACAGTGTATAGGACTGTAGAGAAGCTACTGTTATTGTCAGTTTCCTAAGCAGAGTTGAACTAGATATGGCACGTGTGTCGGAAGCACAGTGCTTTTGTTCTGAGCAAGCTCACTGTTCTGGCCCTATAGGAAACACAGTAGATTGGAAGAGTGCTCTTTTCTCAAAAGCAGAGTGTGTTTCTTGTAAGGCGAGATAGCGTTTGTTACCCAGTCCTAAATCGAGTTGAAACACATGCATTTTCTGGTCCTACGAGCAAGAGTTGTTTTCTGCTAAGAAGAGTATTGTGCTCCATTTGCCATATACAGTGCAAATAGCACTTGCATCTGATCCCAGCAAGTACAGTGTATTGGACTGAAGAGAAGCTACTGTTCTTGTCAGGTTCCTAAGCAGAGTTGAACTAGATATGGCCCGGGTGTCGGAAGCACAGTGCTTTTTTCTGAGCAAGCTCACTGTTCTGGCCCTATAGGAAACACAGTAGATTAGAAAAGTGCTCTTTTCTCAAAAGCAGAGTGTGTTTCTTGTAAGGCGAGCTAGCATTTGTTTCCCAGTCCTAAACCGAGTTGAAACACATGCAGTTTCTGTTCCTACGAGCAAGAGTTGTTTTCTGCTAAGAAGAGTATTGTGCTCCCTTTTCCATACACAGTGCAAATAGCACTAGCGTCTGTTCCCAGCAAGTACAGTGTATTGGACTGAAGAGAAGCTACTGTTCTTGTCAGTTTCCTAAGCAGAGTTGAACTAGATATGGCCCGTGTTTCGGAAGCACAGTGCTTTTGTTCTGAGCAAGCTCACTGTTCTGGCCCTATAAGAAACACAGTAGATTAGAAGAGTGCTCTTTTCTCAAAAGCAGAGTGTGTTTCTTGTAAGGTGAGCTAGTATTTGTTTCCCAGTCAGAAATGGAGTTGAATCACATGCAGTTTCTTGTCCTACGAGCAAGAGATGTTTTCTGCTAAGAAGAGTCACTATTGCGCTTCCATTGCCATACACAGTGCAAAGAGCACTCTTGTCTTATCCCTGCAGTACAGTGTATTGGACTGAAGAGAAGCTACTCTTCTTGTCAGTTTCCTAAGCAGAGATGAACTAGATATGGCCCGTGTGTGTAGGAAGCACAGTTCTTTTGTTCTGAGAAAGCTCACTGTTCTGGCCCTATAGGAAACACAGGAGAGTAGAAGAGTGCTCTTTTCTCAAAAGCAGAGTGTGTTTCTTGTAAGGCGAGCTAGTGTTTGTTTCCCAGTCCTAAATGGAGTTGAATCACATGCAGTTTCTGGTCCTACGAGCAGGAGTTGTTTTCTGATAAGAAGGGTCACTATTGTGCTCTATTTGCCATACACAGTGCAAATAGCACTCACGTCTGTTCCCAGCAAGTACAGTGTTTTGGACTGAAGAGAAGCTACTGTTCTTGTCAGTTTCCTAAGCAGAGTTGATCTAGATATGGCCCGTGTGTCGGAAGCACAGTTCTTTTGTTCTGAGCAAGCTCACTGTTCTGGCAATATAGGAAACACAGGAGAGTAGAAGAATGCTCTTTTCTCTAAAGCAGAGTGTGTTTCTTGTAAGGCGAGCTAGTGTTTGTTTCCCAATCAGAAAAGGATTTGAATCACATGCAGTTTCTGGTCCTATGAGCAAGAGTTGTTTTGTGGGAAGAAGAGTCACTTTTTTCCTCCATTCGCCATACACAGTGCAAAGAGCACTCGCGTCTGTTCCCAGCAAGTACAGTGTATTGGACTGAAGAGAAGCTACTGTTCTTTTCAGTTTCCTAAGCAGAGTTGAACTAGATATGGCCCGTGTGTCGGAAGCACAGTGCTTTTGTTCTGAGCAAGCTCACTGTTCTGGCCCTAAAGGAAACACAGTAGATCAGAAGAGTGCTCTTTTCTCAAAAGCAGAATGTGTTTCTTGTAAGGCGAGCTAGTATTTGTTTCCCAGTCAGAAATGAATTTGAATCACATGCAGTTTCTTGTCCTACGAGCAAGAGTTGTTTTCTGCTAAGAAGAGTCACTATTGCGCTCCCATTGCCATACACAGTGCAAATAGCACTCGTGTCTGTTCCCAGCAAGTACAGTGTATTGGACTGAAGAGAAGCTACTGTTCTTTTCAGTTTCCTAAGCAGAGTTGAACTAGATATGGCCCGTGTTTAGGAAGCACAGTTCTTTTGTTCTGAGCAAGCTCACTGTTCTGGCCCTATAGGAAACACAGTAGATTAGAAGAGTTCTCTTTTCTCAAAATCAGAGTGTGTTTCTTGTAAAGCGAGCTAGTATTTGTTTCCCAGTCAGAAATGGAGTTGAATCACATGCAGTTTATGGTCCTACGAGCAGGAGTTGTTTTCTGGTAAGAAGAGTCACTATTGAGCTCGCATTGCCATACACAGTGCAAATAGCACTCGCGTCTGTTCTCAGCAAGTACAGTGTATTGGATTGAAGAGAAGCTACTGTTCTTGTCAGTTTCCTAAGCAGAGTTGATCTAGATATGGCCCGTGTGTCGGAAGCACAGTTCTTTTGTTCTGAGCAAGCTCAATGTTCTGGCAATATAGGAAACAAAGTAGAGTAGAAGAATGCTCTTTTCTCTAAAGCAGAGTGTGTTTCTTGTAAGGCGAGCTAGTGTTTGTTTCCCAATCAGAAAAGGATTTGAATCACATGCAGTTTCTGGTCCTATGAGCAAGAGTTGTTTTGTGGTAAGAAGAGTCACTTTTTTCCTCCATTCGCCATACACAGTGCAAAGAGCACTCGCGTCTGTTCCCAGCAAGTACAGTGTATTGGACTGAAGAGAAGCTACTGTTCTTTTCAGTTTCCTAAGCAGAGTTGAACTAGATATGGCCCGTGTGTCGGAAGCACCGTGCTTTTGTTTTGAGCAAGCTCACTGCTCTGGCCCTAAAGGAAACACAGTAGATCAGAAGAGTGCTCTTTTCTCAAAAGCAGAATGTGTTTCTTGTAAGTCGAGCTAGTATTTGTTTCCCAGTCAGAAATGATTTGAATCACATGCAGTTTCTTGTCCTACGAGCAAGAGTTGTTTTCTGCTAAGAAGAGTCACTATTGCGCTCCCATTGCCATACACAGTGCAAATAGCACTCGTGTCTGTTCCCAGCAAGTACAGTGTATTGGACTGAAGAGAAGCTACTGTTCTTTTCAGTTTCCTAAGCAGAGTTGAACTAGATATGGCCCGTGTTTAGGAAGCACAGTTCTTTTGTTCTGAGCAAGCTCACTGTTCTGGCCCTATAGGAAACACAGTAGATTAGAAGAGTTCTCTTTTCTCAAAATCAGAGTGTGTTTCTTGTAAAGCGAGCTAGTATTTGTTTCCCAGTCAGAAATGGAGTTGAATCACATGCAGTTTATGGTCCTACGAGCAGGAGTTGTTTTCTGGTAAGAAGAGTCACTATTGAGCTCGCATTGCCATACACAGTGCAAATAGCACTCGCGTCTGTTCTCAGCAAGTACAGTGTATTGGATTGAAGAGAAGCTACTGTTCTTGTCAGTTTCCTAAGCAGAGTTGAACTAGATATGGCCCGGGTGTCGGAAGCACAGTGCTTTTTTCTGAGCAAGCTCACTGTTCTGGCCCTATAGGAAACACAGTAGATTAGAAGAGTGCTCTTTTCTCAAAAGTAGAGTGTGTTTCTTGTAAGGCGAGCTAGCATTTGTTTCCCAGTCCTAAACCAAGTTGAAACACATGCAGTTTCTGATCCTACGAGCAAGAGTTGTTTTCTGCTAAGAAGAGTATTGTGCTCCCTTTTCCATACACAGTGCAAATAGCACTCGCGTCTGTTCCCAGCAAGTACAGTGTATTGGACTGAAGAGAAGCTATTGTTCTCGTCAGTTTCCTAAGCAGAGTTGAACTAGATATGGCCCGTGTTTCGGAAGCACAGTGGTTTTGTTCTGAGCAAGCTCACTGTTCTGGCCCAATAAGAAACACAGTAGATTAGAAGAGTGCTCTTTTCTCAAAAGCAGAGTGTGTTTCTTGTAAGGTGAGCTAGTATTTGTTTCCCAGTCAGAAATGGATTTGAATCACATGCAGTTTCTTGTCCTACAAGCAAGAGATGTTTTCTGCTAAGAAGAGTCACTATTGCGCTTCCATTGCCATACACAGTGCAAAGAGCACTCTTGTTTTATCCCTGCAAGTACAGTGTATTGGACTGAAGAGAAGCTACTGTTCTTGTCAGTTTCCTAAGCAGAGTTGAACTAGATATGGCCCGTGTGTGTAGGAAGCACAGTTCTTTTGTTCTGAGCAAGCTCATTGTTCTGGCCCTATAGGAATCACAGTAGATTAGAAGAGTGCTCTTTTCTCAAAAGCAGAGTGTGTTTCTTGTAAGGCGAGCTAGTGTTTGTTTCCCAATCAGAAAAGGATTTGAATCACATGCAGTTTCTGCTCCTATGAGCAAGAGTTGTTTTGTGGTAAAAAGAATCACTTTTGTGCTCCATTTGCTATATACAGTGCAAAGAGCACTCGCGTCTGATCCCAGCAAGTACAGTGTATTGGACTGAAGAGAAGCTACTGTTCTTGTCAGTTTCCTTAGCAGAGTTGAACTAGATATGGCCCCTGTGTGGGAAGCACAGTGCTTTTGTTCTGAGCAAGCTCACTGTTCTGGCCCTATAGGAAACACAGGAAAGTAGAAGAGTGCTCTTCTCAAAAGCAGAGTGTGTTTCTGTAAGGCGAGCTAGTGTTTGTTTCCCAGTCCTAAATGGAGTTGAATCACATTCAGTTTCTTGTCCTACAGGTAAGAGTTGTTTTCTGGTAAGAAGACTCACTATTGCGCTCCCATTGCCATACTCAGTGCAAATAGCACTCGCGTCTGTTCCCAGCAAGTACAGTGTATTGGACTGAAGAGAAGCTACTGTTTTTCTCAGTTTCCTAAGTGGAGTTGAACTAGATATGGCCCATACGTCGAAAGCACAGTTCTTTTGTTCTGAGCAAGCTCACTCTTCTGGCCCTATAGGAAACACAGTAGATTAGAAGAGTGGTCTTTTCTCAAAAGCAGAGTTTGTTTCTTGTAAGGCTAGCTAGTATTTGTTTCCCAGTCAGAAATGGATTTGAATCACATGCAGTTTCTGGTCCTACGCGCAAGAGTTGCTTTCTGGTAAGAAGAGTCACTATTGCGCTCCATTTGCCATACACAGTGCAAATAGGACTCACATCTGTTTTCAGCAAGTACAGTGTATTGGACTGAAGAGAAGCTACTGTTCTCGTCAGTTTCCTAAGTGGAGTTGAACTACATATGGCCCGTGTGTGTAGGAAGCACAGTTCTTTTGTTCTGAGCAAGCTCATTGTTCTGGCCCTATAGGAAACACAGTAGATTAGAAGAGTGCTCTTTTCTCAAAAGCAGAAGGTGTTTCTTGTAAGGCGAGCTAGTGTTTGTTTCCCAATCAGAAAAGGATTTGAATCACATACAGTTTCTGGTCCTATGAGCAAGAGTTCTTTTGTGGTAAAAAGAGTCACTTTTATGCTCCATTCGCCATACACAGTGCAAAGAGCACTCGGGTCTCTTTCCAGCAAGTACAGTGTATTGGACTGAAGAGAAGCTACTGTTCTTGTCAGTTTCCTTAGCAGATGTGAACTAGATATGGCCCCTGTGTGGGAAGCACAGTGCTTTTGTTCTAAGCAAGCTCACTGTTCTGGCCCTATAGAAAACACAGGAGAGTAGAAGAGTGCTCTTTTCTCAAAAGCAGAGTGTGTTTCTTGTAAGGCGAGCTAGTGTTTGTTTCCCAATCAAAAAAGGATTTGAATCCCATGCAGTTTCTGGTCCTATGAGCAAGAGTTGTTTTGTGGTAAAAAGAGTCACTTTGTGCTCCATTCGCCATACACAGTGCAAAGAGCAATCGGGTCTGTTCCCAGCAAGTACAGTGTATTGGACTGAAGAGAAGCTACTGTTCTTGTCAGATTCCTAAGCAGAGTTGAACTAGATATGGCCCGTGTGTGTAGGAAGCACATTTCTTTTGTTCTGAGAAAGCTCACTGTTCTGGCCCTATAGGAAACACAGGAAAGTAGAAGAGTGCTCTTCTCAAAAGCAGAATGTGTTTCTGTAAGGCGAGCTAGTGTTTGTTTCCCAGTCCTAAATGGAGTTGAATCACATGCAGTTTCTTGTCCTACGAGTAAGAGTTGTTTTCTGGTAAGAAGACTCACTATTGCGCTCCCATTGGCATACACAGTGCAAATAGCACTCGTGTCTGTTCCCAGCAAGTACAGTGTATTGGACTGAAGAGAAGCTACTGTTTTCCTCAGTTTCCTAAGTGGAGTTGAACTAGATATGGCCCATACGTCGAAAGCACAGTTCTTTTGTTCTGAGCAAGCTCACTCTTCTGGCCCTATAGGAAACACAGTAGATTAGAAGAGTGCTCTTTTCTCAAAAGCAGAGTTTGTTTCTTGTAAGGCTAGCTAGTATTTGTTTCCCAGTCAGAAATGGATTTGAATCACATGCAGTTTCTGGTCCTACGAGCAAGAGTTGCTTTCTGGTAAGAAGAGTCACTATTGCGCTCCATTTGCCATACACAGTGCAAATAGGACTCGCGTCTGTTTTCAGCAAGTACAGTGTATTGGACTGAAGAGAAGCTACTGTTCTCGTCAGTTTCCTAAGTGGAGTTGAACTACATATGGCCCCTACGTCGGAAGCACAGTTCTTTTGTTCTGAGCAAGCTCATTGTTCTGGCCCTATAGGAAACACAGTAGATTAGAAGAGTGCTCTTTTCTCAAAAGCAGAGTGTGTTTCTTGTAAGGGGAGCTAGTGTTTGTTTCCCAATCAGAAAAGGATTTGAATCACATGCAGTTTCTGGTCCCTTGAGCAAGAGTTGTTTTGTGGTAAAAAGAGTCACTTTTGTGCTCCATTCGCCATACACAGTGCAAAGAGCACTCGGGTCTCTTTCCAGCAAGTACAGTGTATTGGACTGAAGAGAAGCTACTGTTCTTGTCAGTTTCCTTAGCAGAGTTGAACTAGATATGGCCCCTGTGTGGGAAGCACAGTGCTTTTGTTCTGAGCAAGCTCACTGTTCTGGCCCTATAGCAAACACAGGAGAGTAGAAGAGTGCTCTTTTCTCAAAAGAAGAATGTTTTTCTTGTAAGGCGAGCTAGTGTTTGTTTCCCAATCAGAAATGGAGTTGAATCACATACAGTTTGTGGTCCTACGAGCAGGAGTTGTTTTCTGGTAAGAAGAGTCACTATTGCGCTCCTATTTCCATACACAGTGCAAATAGCACTCGCGTCTGTTCCCAGCAAGTACAGTGTATTAGACTGAAGAGAAGCTACTGTTCTTGTCAGTTTCCTAAGCAGAGTTGAACTAGATATGGCCCGTGTGTTGGTAGCACAGTTCTTTTGTTCGGAGCAAGCTCACTCTTCTGGCCCTATAGGAAACACAGTAGATTAGAAGAGTGCTCTTTTCTCAAAAGCAGAGTGTGTTTCTTGTAAGGCGAGCTAGTGTTTGTTTCCAAATCAGAAAAGGATTTGAATCACATGCAGTTTCTGGTCCTATGAGCAAGAGTTGTTTTGTGTTAAAAAGAGTCACATTTGTGCCCCATTCGTCATACACAGTGCAAATATCACTCGCGTCTGTTGCCAGCAAGTACAGTGTATTGGACTGAAGAGAAGCTACTGTTCTTCTCAGTTTCCTAAGCAGAGTTGAACTAGATATGGCCCGTGTGTCGGAAGCAAGGTGCTTTTGTTCTGAGCAAGCTCACTGTTCTGGCTCTATAGGAAACACAGTAGATTAGAAGAGTTCTCTTTTCTCAAAAGCAGAGTGTGTTTCTTGTAAAGCGAGCTAGTATTTGTTTCCCAGTCAGAAATGGAGTTGAATCACATGCAGTTTATGGTCCTACGAGCAGGAGTTGTTTTCTGGTAAGAAGAGTCACTATTGAGCTCGCATTGCCATACACAGTGGAAATAGCACTCGCGTCTGTTCCCAGCAAGTACAGTGTATTGGATTGAAGAGAAGCTACTGTTCTTGTCAGTTTCCTAAGCAGAGTTGAAATAGATATAGCCCGTGTTTGTAGGAAGCACATTTCTTTTGTTCTGAGCAAGCTCACTGTTCTGGCCCTACAGGAAACACAGGAGAGTACAAGAGTGCTCTTCTCAAAAGCAGAGTGTGTTTCTTGTAAGGCGAGCTAGTGTTTGTTTCCCAGTCCTAAATGGAGTTGAATCACATGCAGTTTCTTGCCCTACGAGCAAGACTTGTTTTCTGGTAAGAAGAGTCACTATTGCGCTCCCATTGCCATACACAGTGCAAATAGCACTCGTGTCTGTTCCCAGCAAGTACAGTGTATTGGACTGAAGAGAAGTTACTGTTCTAGTCAGTTTCCTCAGTGGAGTTCAACTAGATATGGCCCCTACGTTGGAAGCACTGTTCTTTTGTTCTGAGCAAGCTCACTGTTCTGGCCCTATAGGAAACACAGTAGATTAGAAGAGTGCTCTTTTCTCAAAAGCAGAGTTGTTTCTTGTAAGGCGAGCTAGTGTTTGTTTCCCAATCAGAAAAGGATTTGAATCACATGCAGTTTCTGGTCCTATGAGCAAGAGTTGTTTTGTGGTAAAAAGAGTCACTTTTGTGCTCCATTCGCCATACACAGTGCAAAGATCATTCGCGTCTGTTCCCAGCAAGTACAGTGTATTGGACTGAAGAGAAGCTACTGTTCTTGTCAGTTTTCTAAGCAGAGTTGAACTAGATATGGCCCGTGTGTGTAGGAAGCACAGATCTTTTTTTCTGAGCAAGCTCACTGTTCTGGCCCTGTAGGAAACACAGGAGAGTAGAAGAGTGCTCTTTTCTCAAAAGCAGAGTGTGTTTCTTGTAAGGCGAGCTAGTGTTTGTTTCCCAATCAGAAAAGGATTTGAATCACATGCAGTTTCTGGTCTATGAGCAAGAGTTGTTTTGTGGTAAAAAGAGTCACTTTTGTGCTCCATTCGCCATACACAGTGCAAAGAGCACTCGCGTCTGATCCCAGCAAGTACAGTGTATTGGACTGAAGAGAAGCTACTGTTCTTGTCAGTTTCGTAAGCGTAGTTGAACTAGATAAGGCCCGTGTGTGTAGGAAGCACAGCTCTTTTGTTCTGAGCAAGCTCACTGTTCTGGCCATATAGGAAACACAGGAGAGTAGAAGAGTGCTCTTTTCTCAAAAGCAGAGTGTGTTTCTTGTAAGGCGAGCTAGTGTTTGTTTCCCAGTCCTCAATGGAGTTGAATCACATGCAGTAGAGTAGAAGAGCCCAGGACACTGCGGGGGGATCGGGGACTGGCAGAGTCCAGAATGCTGCCGGGGTACCGGGGTCTAGCAGAGCCCAGGAAGCTACAGGGGGACCGGCGACGCTGCAGGGGGACCACTAGCAGTGCCCAGGAAGCTGCAGGGGGACTGGCGACGCTGCAGGGGGGACAGGGACTAGCAGAGCCCAGGACGCTGCGGGGGGACCAGGGACTAGCAGAGCCCAGGACTCTGCGGGGGAGCCGGGGGCTAGCAGAGCCCAGACGCTGCAGGGGAGCCGGGGGCTAACAGGGCCCTGGATGCTGCGGGGAGACCGGGGACTAGCAGAGCCCAGGACGCTGCGGGGAACCTGGGACGCTGCGGGGGGACCGGGGACTAGCGAGCCCAGGACACTGCAAGGGGACCCAGGACTGGCAGAGCCCAGGGCGCTGCGGGGAGACTGGGGACTAGCAGAGCCCAGGACTCTGTGGGGGGATCGGGGACTGGCAGAGCCCAGGAAGCTGCGGGGGGACCGGGGACTAGCAGTGCCCAGGAAGCTGCAGGGGGACTGGCGACGCTGCAGGGGGACAGGGGACTAGCAGAGCCAGGACGCTGCGGGGGGACCAGGGACTAGCAGAGCCCAGGACTCTGCGGGGGAGCCGGGGGCTAGCAGAGCCCAGGACGCTGCAGGGGAGCCGGGGGCTAACAGGGCCCTGGATGCTGCGGGGAGACCGGGGACTAGCAGAGCCCAGGACGCTGCGGGGGACCTGGGACGCTGCGGGGGGACCGGGGACTAGCGAGCCCAGGACACTGCAAGGGGACCCAGGACTGGCAGAGCCCAGGGCGCTGCGGGGAGACTGGGGACTAGCAGAGCCCAGGACTCTGTGGGGGGATCGGGGACTGCCAGAGCCCAGGAAGCTGCGGGGGGGGACCGGGGACTAGCAGAGCCCAGGAAGCTGCTGGGGGACTGGCGACGCTGCAGGGGGATAGGGGACTAGCAGAGCCCATTATGCTGCAGGGGACCAGGGACTAGCAGAGCCCCAGGACGCTGCGGGGGAGCCAGGGACTAGCAGAGCCCAGGACTCTGCTGGGGGACCTGGGGACGCTGAGGGTTGGCCTGGGATTAGCGAGCCCATGACGCTGCTGGGGACTTGGGACTAGCAGAGCCCAGGATGCTGCTGGGGGGAACCGGGGACTAGCAGAGCCCAGACGCTGCGGGGGGGACAGGGGACTAGCAGAGTCCAGGACGCTGCAGGGGGGACCAGGACTAGCAGAGCCCAGGACGCTGTGGGGGGGGGGGCAGGGACTAGCAGAGCCCAAGACGCTGCAGGTGGACCAGGGACTAGCAGAACCCAGGACGCTGCAAGGGGACCCGGGACTGGCAGAGCCCAGGATGCTGCGGGAAGACCGCGGACTAGCAGAGCCCAGGACACTGCGGGGGGACAGGGGACTAGCAGAGCCCAGGACGCTGCGAGGGGGACCGGGGACTAGCAGAGCCCAGGACGCTGCAGGGTAGCCGGGGACTAGCAGAGCCCAGGACGCTGCGGGGGGGCCGGGGGCTAGCAGAGCCCAGGACGCTTCAGGGGAGACCATCGACTGGCAGAGCCCAGGAAGCTGCAGGGGGACCGGCGACACTGCAGGGGGACTGGAGACTTGCAGAGCCCAGGACGCTGCAGGGGAGCCGGGGACTAGCAGAGCCCAGGACGCTGCGGGGGACCAGGGACGCTGCGGGGGGACCGGGGACTAGCGAGCCCAGGACGCTGCAAGGGGACCCAGGACTGGCAGAGCCCAGGACGCTGCGGGGAGACCGGGGACTAGCAGAGCCCAGGACTCTGTGGGGTGATCGGGGACTGGCAGAGCCCAGGAAGCTGCGGGGGGACCAGGGACTAGCAGAGCCCAGGAAGCTGCAGGGGGACCAGCGACACTGCAGGGGGATAGGGGACTTGCAGAGCCCAGGACGCTGCAGGGGAGCCGGGGGCTAACAGAGCCCTGGATGCTGCAGGGGCATCTGCGACGATGCCGGGGAACCGGGGGCTAGCAGGGCCCAGGACGCTGGGGGGGGGGACCGGTGAAATTGCGGGGGAAGCGGGGAATGGCACAGCTCAGGATGCTGCGGGGGTACCGGGGACTAGCAGAGCCCAGGAAGCTACGGGGGGACCGGCGATGCTGCAGGGGGACTGGGGACTAGCAGAGCCCAGGAAGCTGCTAGGGGACCAGGGACTAGCAGAGCCCAGGACGCTGCGGGGGACCGGGGACTGGCAGATCCCAGGACGCTCAGGGTGGACCGGGGACTGGCAGAGCCCAGGACGGTGCCTGAGGACCAGGGAAGCTGCGGGGGAAACCGGGGACGAGCGAGCCCAGGACGCTGAGGGGGAACCTGGGACTGGCAGAGCCCAGGACGCTGCGGGGGACCGGGGACTAGCAGAGCCCAGGAAGCTGCGGGGGGACCAGGGACTAGCAGAGCCCAGGACGCTGCGGGGGAGCTGGGGGCTAGCAGAGCCCAGGACGCTGCGGGGGGACCAGGGACTAGCGAGCCCAGGATGGAGCTGGGGGACTTGGGACTAGCAGAGCCCAGGACGCTGCAGGGGGGACTGGGGACTAGCAGAGCCCAGGACGCTGCAGGGGGACCAGGGACTAGCAGAGCACAGGACGCTGCGGGGGGTACCGGGGACTAGCAGAGCCCAGGACGCTGCTGGGGGACCAGGGACGCTTCGGGGGTACCGGGGACTAGCGAGCCCAGGACGCTGCAAGGGGACCCGGGACTGGCAGAGCCCAGGATGCAGCGGGGAGACCAGGGACTAGCAGAGTCCAGGACGCTGCGGGGGGATTGGGGACTGGCAGAGCCCAGGAAGCTGCGGGGGACCGGCGACTAGCAGAGCCCAGGAAGCTGCAGGGGGACCGGCAACACTGCAGGGGGACAGGGGACTTGCAGAGCCCAGTACGCTGTAGGGGAGCAGGGGACTAGCAGAGCCCAGGACACTGCGGGGGGATCGGGGACTGGCAGAGCCCAGGATGCTGCCGGGGTACCGGGGTCTAGCAGAGCCCAGGAAGCTACAGGAGGACCGGCGACGCTGCAGGGGGACCGGGGACTAGCAGTGCCCAGGAAGCTGCAGGGGGACTGGCGACGCTGCAGGGGGACAGGGGACTAGCAGAGCCCAGGACGCTGCGGGGGGACCAGGGGCTAGCAGAGCCCAGGACGCTGCGGGGGAACCGGGGGCTAGCAGAGCCCAGGACGCTGCAGGGGAGCCGGGGGCTAACAGGTCCCTGGATGCTTCGGGGAGACCGGGGACTAGCAGAGCCCAGGACGCTGCGGGGGACCAGGGACGCTGCGGGGGGACCGGGGACTAGGTAGCCCAGGATGCTGCTGGGGGACCACGGACGCTGCAGGGGGACCGGGGACTACCGAGCCCAGGACGCTGCTGGGGGACTTGGGACTAGCAGAGCCCAGGAGGCTGCGGGGGAGCCAGGGACTAGCAGAGCCCAGGACTCTGCGGGGGGACCGGGGACGCTGAAGGGGGGCCTGGGACTAGCGAGCCCAGGACGCTGCTGGGGGACTTGGGACTAGCAGAGCCCAGGACGCTGCGGGGGGGACCGGGGACTAGCAGAGCCCAGGACGCCTCGGGGGGACAGGAGACTAGCAGAGCCCAGGACTCTGCAGGGGGACCAGGAACTAGCAGAGCCCAGGACGCTGCGGGGGGGACAGGGGACTAGCAGAGCCCAGGACGCTGCAGGGGGACCAGGGACTAGCGAGCCCAGGACGCTGCAAGGGGACCCGGGACTGGCAGAGC
>NW_026736384.1:0-72279 GCF_949786415.1 Peromyscus eremicus | reverse complement strand
CTAGTCCCTGGTCCCCCAGCAGTGTCCTGGGCTCTGCTAGTCCCCCCGACCCCCCGCAGCGTCCCCGGTCCCCCCCGCGCAGCTTCATGGTCTTTGCATGTCCCCGGTCCCCCCCGCAGCGTCCTGGCCTCTGCTAGTCCCCAATCCCCCCGCAGCGTCCTGGGCTCTGCTAGTCCCCGGTCTCCCCGCATGGTCCTGGGCCCCGCTAGTCCCAGGTCCTTCCGCAGCGTCCTGGGCTCTGCTAGTCCCCGGTCCCTGGCAGCGTCCTGGGTTCTGCTAGTCCCCAGTCACCCCCGCAGCGTCCCCGGACCCCCCGCAGCGTCCTGGGCTCTGCTAGTCCCAGGTCTCCCCACAGCGTCCTTGGCTCTGCTAGTCCCCTGTCCCCCTGCAGCGTCCTGGGCCCCACTAGTCCCCGGTCCCCCAGCAGCGTCCTGTGCTCTACTAGTCCCCGGTCCCCGCAGCGTCCTGGGCTGGGCTAGTCCCAGGTCCCCCCGCAGCGTCCTGGGCTCGGCCAGTCCCCGGTCACCCCGCAACGTCCTGGGCTCTGCCAGTCCCCGGTCCCCCCGAAGCGTCCTGGGCTCTGCTAGTCCCCGGTCTCCCCCGCAGCGTCCTGGGCTCTGCTAGTCCCAGGTCTCCCCACAGCGTCCTTGGCTCTGCTAGTCCCCTGTCCCTCTGCAGCGTCCTGGGCCCCACTAGTCCCCGGTCCCCCCGAAGCGTCCTGGGCTCTGCTAGTCCCAGGTCTCCCCGCAGCGTCCTGGGCTGGGCTAGTCCCTGGTCCCCCGCAGCGTCCTGGGCTCGGCAGTCCCCGGTCACCCCGCAACGTCCTGGGCTCTGCCAGTCCCCGGTCCCCCTGCAGCGTCCTGGGCTCTGCTAGTCCCCGGTCCCCCTGCAGCGTCGCCAGTCCCCCTGTAGCTTCCTGGACTCTGCTAGTCCCTGGTCCCCCCGAAGCGTCCTGGGCTCTGCCAGTCGCCGGTCCCCCCCCCCCGCAGCGTCCTGGGCTCTCTGCCAGTCCCACAGTCTCCACGGAGCGTCCTGGGCTCTGCCACTCCCTGGTCCCCCCCGCAGCGTCCTGGGCTCTGCTAGTCCCAGGTCACCCCGCAGCGCCCCCCGGTCCCCCCCGCAGCTTCCTGGGCTCTGCTAGTCCCCGGTCCCCCAGCAGTGTCCTGGGCTCTGCTAGTCCCCCGACCCCCCGCCGCGTCCCCGGTCCCCCCCCCCCGCAGCTTCCTGGGCTCTGCATGTCCCCGTTACCCCCGCAGTGTCCTGGGCTCTGCTAGTCCCCCGGTCCCCCCGCAGCGTCCTGGGCTCTGCCAGTCCCCGGTCCCCCCGAAGCGTCCTGGGCTCTGCTTGTCCCCGGTCTCCCCGCAGCGTCCTGGGCCCCGCTAGTCCCCGGTCCCCCCGCAGCGTCCCCGGGCCCCACGCAGCGTCCTGGGCTCTTCTAGTCCCAGGTCTACCCTCAGCGTCCAGGGCTCTGCTAGTCCCCGGTCCCCCCGAAGCGTCCCCGGGCCCCCCGCAGCGTCCTGAGCTCTGCTAGTCCCAGGTCCCTCCAGAGAGTCCTGGGCTCTGCTAGTCCCCGGTCCACCTGCAGCGTCGCGAGTCCCCTGTAGCTTCCTGGGATCTGCTAGTCCCTGGTCCCCCCGCAGCGTCCTGAGCTCTGCCAGTCCCCGGCCTCCAGGGAGCCTCCTGGGCTCTGCCAGTTCCTGGTCTCCCCGCAGCGTCCTGGGCTCTGCTAGTCCCCGGTCACCCTGCAGCGCCCCCGGTTCCCCCCGCAGCTTCCTGGGCTCTGCTAGTCCCTGGTCCCCCATCAGCGTCCTGGGCTCTGCTAGTCCCCCGACCCCCCGCAGCGTCCCCGGTCCCCCCTGGAGCTTCCTGGGCTCTGCTAGTCCCTGGTCCCCCCGCAGCGTCCTGAGCTCTGCTAGTCCCCAGTCCCCAGAAGTGTCCTGGGCTCTGCTAGTCCCCGCTTCCCCTGCAGCGTCCTGGGCTCTGCCAGTCCCTGGCACCCCCCGCAGCGTCCTGGGCTCTGCTAGTCCCCGGTCCCCCCGCAGCGTCCCCGGGCCCCCCGCAGCGTCCTGGGCTCTTCCAGTCGCCAGTCCCCCCGCAGCATCCTGGGCTCTGCCAGTCCCTGGCACCCCCCGCAGCGTCCTGGGCTCTGCTAGTCCCTGAACTCCCAGCAGCGTCCTGGGCTCTGCTAGTCCCAGGTCACCCCGCAGCTTCCTGGGCTCTGCTAGTCCCCGGTCCCCCAGCAGTGTCCTGGGCTCTGCTAGTCCCCCGACCCACCGCAGCGTCCCCGGTCCCCCCCCCCCCGCAGCTTCCTGGGCTCTGCATGTCCCCGGTCCCCCCGCAGCGTCCTGGGCTCTACTAGTCCCCGGTCCGCAGCAGCGTCCTGGGCTCTGCCAGTCCCAGGTCCCCCCGAGCGTCCTGGTCTCCGCCTGTCCCAGGTCGCTCCACAGCGTCCCCAGTCCCCCCGCAGCGTCCTGGACTCTGCCAGTCCCAGGTCTCCTGGGCACGTCCTGGGCTCTGCCAGTCCCCGGTCCCCCCGCAGGGCCCCGGGCCCCACGCAGCGTCCTGGGCTCTGCTAGTCCCAGGTCTATCCGCAGCGTCCTGGGCTCTGCCAGTCCCCGGTCCCCCCGCACCGTCCTGGGCTCTGCTAGTCCCAGGTCTCCCAGCAGCGTCCTGGGCTCTGCCAGTCCCCGGTCCCCCTGCAGCGTCCTGGGCTCTGCTAGTCCCCGGTCCCCCCGCAGTGTCCTGGGCTCTGCCCGTCCCTGGTCCCCCAGCAGCGTCCTGGGCTGGGCCAGTCCCGGTCACTCCGCAACGTCCTGGGCTCTGCCAGTCCCCGGGCCCCTGCAGCGTCCTGGGCTCTGCTAGACCCCGGTCCCCCACAGCGTCCTGGGCTCTGCCATTCGCCGGTCCCCCCCCCCCCAAAGCGTCCTGGGCTCTGCCATTCCCGGTCCCCCCGGAGCGTCCTGGGCTTTGCCAGTCCCTGGTCCCCCGCAGCGTCCTGGGCTCTTCTAGTCCCTGGTCCCCCCCACAGCTTCCTGGACCTGGCTAGTTCCCGGTCCCCCCGCAGCATCCTGGGCTCTGCTAGTCCCAGGTCCCCCCGCAGCGTCCTGGGCTCTGCCAGTCCCCGGTCCCCCCGAAGCGTCCTGGGCTCTGCTAGTCCCAGGTCTCCCCACAGTGTCCTTGGCTCTGCTAGTCCCCTGTCCCCCTGCAGCGTCCTGGGCCCCACTAGTCCCCGGTCCCCGCAGCGTCCTGTGCTGGGCTAGTCCCAGGTCCCCCCGCAGCGTCCTGGGCTCGGCCAGTCCCTGGTCACCCCGCAACGTCCTGGGCTCTGCCAGTCCCCGGTCCCCCTGCAGCGTCCTGGGCTCTGCTAGTCCCGGGTCCCCCCCGCAGCGTTCCCTGGCCCCCCGCAGCGTCCTGGGCTCTGCTAGTCCCAGGTCTACCCTCAGCCTCCTGAGCTCTGCTTGTCCCTGGTCCCGCCGCAGCGTCGCCAGTCCCATGTAGCTTCCTGGACTCTGCTAGTCCCTGGTCCCCCTGAAGCATCCTGGGCTCTGCCAGTCGCCGGTCCCCCCCCCCGCAGCGTCCTGGGCTCTGCCAGTCCCAGGTCTCCACGGAGCGTCCTGGGCTCTGCCAGTCCCTGGTCCCCCCGCAGCGTCCTGGGCTCTGCTAGTCCCCGGTCCCCCCCGCAGCGTCCCCGGGCCCCCCGCAGCGTCCTGGGCTCTTCCAGTCGCCAGTCCCCCCCCGCAGCGTCCTGGGCTCTGCTAGTCCCTGAACTCCCAGCAGCGTCCTGGGCTCTGCTAGTCCCAGGTCACCCCGCAGCTTCCTGGGCTCTGCTAGTCCCAGGTCCCCCAGCAGTGTCCTGGGCTCTGCTAGTCCCCCGACCCCCCGCAGCGTCCCCGGTCCCCCCCCCGCAGCTTCCTGGGCTCTGCATGTCCCCGGTCCCCCCGCAGCGTCCTGGGCTCTACTAGTCCCCGGTCCCCAGCAGCGTCCTGGGCTCTGCCAGTCCCAGGTCCCCCCGAGCGTCCTGGTCTCTGCCTGTCCCCGGTCGCTCCGCAGCGTCCCCAGTCCCCCCGCAGCGTCCTGGACTCTGCCAGTCCCAGGTCTCCTGGGCACGTCCTGGGCTCTGCCAGTCCCCGGTCCCCCCCCAGGGCCCCGGGCCCCCCGCAGCGTCCTGGGCTCTGCTAGTCCCAGGTCTATCCGCAGCGTCCTGGGCTCTGCCAGTCCCCGGTCCCCCCGCACCGTCCTGGGCTCTGCTAGTCCCAGGTCTCCCAGCAGCGTCCTGGGCTCTGCCAGTCCCCGGTCCCCCTGCAGCGTCCTGGGCTCTGCTAGTCCCCGGTCCCCCCGCAGTGTCCTGGGCTCTGCCCGTCCCTGGTCCCCCAGCAGCGTCCTGGGCTGGGCCAGTCCCCGGTCACTCCGCAACGTCCTGGGCTCTGCCAGTCCCCGGGCCCCTGCAGCGTCCTGGGCTCTGCTAGTCCCAGGTCCCCCACAGCGTCCTGGGCTCTGCCATTCGCCGGTCCCCCCCCCCCAAAGCGTCCTGGGCTCTGCCATTCCCGGTCCCCCCGGAGCGTCCTGGGCTTTGCCAGTCCCTGGTCCCCCCGCAGCGTCCTGGGCTCTTCTAGTCCCTGGTCCCCCCCACAGCTTCCTGGACCTGGCTAGTTCCCGGTCCCCCCGCAGCGTCCTGGGCTCTGCTAGTCCCAGGTCTCCCCACAGTGTCCTTGGCTCTGCTAGTCCCCTGTCCCCCTGCAGCGTCCTGGGCCCCACTAGTCCCCTGTCCCCCAGCAGCGTCCTGGGCTCTGCTAGTCCCCGGTCCCCGCAGCGTCCTGTGCTGGGCTAGTCCCAGGTCCCCCCGCAGCGTCCTGGGCTCGGCCAGTCCCTGGTCACCCCGCAACGTCCTGGGCTCTGCCAGTCCCCGGTCCCCCTGCAGCGTCCTGGGCTCTGCTAGTCCCGGGTCCCCCCCGCAGTGTTCCCTGGCCCCCCGCAGCGTCCTGGGCTCTGCTAGTCCCAGGTCTACCCTCAGCCTCCTGAGCTCTGCTTGTCCCTGGTCCCCCCGCAGCGTCGCCAGTCCCATGTAGCTTCCTGGACTCTGCTAGTCCCTGGTCCCCCCGAAGCGTCCTGGGCTCTGCCAGTCGCCGGTCCCCCCCACGCAGCGTCCTGGGCTCTGCCAGTCCCAGGTCTCCACGGAGCGTCCTGGGCTCTGCCAGTCCCTGGTCCCCCCGCAGCGTCCTGGGCTCTGCTAGTCCCAGGTCACCCCGCAGCGCCCCCGGTCCCCCCGCAGCTTCCTGGGCTCTGCTAGTCCCCGGTCCCCCCGCAGCGTCCCCGGGCCCCCCGCAGCGTCCTGGGCTCTTCCAGTCGCCAGTCCCCCCCGCAGCGTCCTGAGCTCTGCCAGTCCCTGGCCCCCACGGAGCGTCCTGAGCTCTGCCAGTTCCTGGTCTCCCCGCAGCGTCCTGGGCTCTGCTAGTCCCCGGTCACCCCGTAGCGCCCCAGGTCCCCCCGCAGCGTCCTGGGCTCTGCTAGTCCCCGGTCTCCCCGCAGTGTCCTGGGCCCCGCTTGTCCCCGGTCCCCCCGCAGCGTCCTGGGCTCTGCTAGTCCCTGGTCCCTGGCAGCGTCCTGGGTTCTGCTAGTCCCCAGTCCCCCCCGCAGCGTCCCCGGACCCCCCGCAGCGTCCTTGGCTCTACTAGTCCCCTGTCCCCCTGCAGCGTCCTGGGCCCCACTAGTCCCCGGTCCCCCAGCAGCGTCCTGGGCTCTCCTAGTCCCCGGTCCCCGCAGCGTCCTGGGCTGGGCTAGTCCCAGGTCCCCCCGCAGCGTCCTCGCTCGGCCAGTCCCCGGTCACCCCGCAACGTCCTGGGCTCTGCCAGTCCCCGGTCCCCCTGCAGCGTCCTGGGCTCTGCTAGTCCCCGGTCCCCCCCGCAGCGTTCCCTGGCCCCCCGCAGCGTCCTGGGCTCTGCTAGTCCCAGGTCTACCCTCAGCCTCCTGAGCTCTGCTTGTCCCCGGTCCCCCCGCAGCGTCGCCAGTCCCCTGTAGCTTCCTGGACTCTGCTAGTCCCTGGTCCCCCGAAGCGTCCTGGGCTCTGCCAGTCGCCGGTCCCCCCCCGCAGCGTCCTGGGCTCTGCCAGTCCCCGGTCTCCACGGAGCGTCCTGGGCTCTGCCAGTCCCTGGTCCCCCCGCAGCTTCCTGGGCTCTGCTAGTCCCCGGTCCCCCAGCAGTGTCCTGGGCTCTGCTATTCCCCCGACCCACCGCAGCGTCCCCGGTCCCCCCTCCCCCGCAGCTTCCTGGGCTCTGCATGTCCCCGGTCCCCCCGCAGCGTCCTGGGCTCTACTAGTCCCTGGTCCCCAGCAGCGTCCTGGGCTCTGCCAGTCCCCGGTCCCCCCGCAGCGTCCCGGGGCCCCCCGCAGCGTCCTAGGCTCTGCTAGTCCCAGGTCTACATGCAGCGTCCTGGGCTCTGCCAGTCCCTGGTCCCCCCGCACCGTCCTGGGCTCTGCTAGTCCCAGGTCTTCCCGCAGCGTCCTGGGCTCTGCCAGTCCCCGGTCCCCCTGCAGCGTCCTGGGCTCTGCTAGTCCCCGGTCCCCCCGCAGCGTCCTGGGCTCTGCCCATCCCTGGTCCCCCAGCAGCGTCCTGGGCTCGGCCAGTCCCCGGTCACCCCGCAACGTCCTGGGCTCTGCTAGTCCCCGGTCACCCCGCAGCGCCCCCGGTCCCCCCGCAGCTTCCTGGGCTCTGCTATTCCCCGGTCCCCCAGCAGTGTCCTGGGCTCTGCTAGTCCCCCGACCCCCCGCAGCGTCCCCGTTCCCCCCCCCCGCAGCTTCCTGGGCTCTGCATGTCCCCGGTCCCCCCGCAGCGTCCTGGCCTCTACTAGTCCCTGGTCCCCAGCAGCGTCCTGGGCTCTGCCAGTCCCCGGTCCCCCCGCAGCGTCCTGGGCTCTGCCAGTCCCTGGCACCCCCCGCAGCGTCCTGGGCTCTGGTAGTCCCCGATCTCCCCACAGCGTCCTGGGCTCTGCTAGTCCCTGGTCCCCCTGCAGCGTCGCCGGGCCCCCAGCAGCTTCCTGGGCTCTGCCAGTCCCAGGTCAACCCGCAGCGTCCCCGGGCCCCCCCGCAGCGTCCTGGGCTCTGCTCGTCCCAGGTCTACCGCAGCGTCCTGGGCTCTGCCAGTCCCCGGTCCCCCCGCACCGTCCTGGGCTCTGCTAGTCCCCGGTCCCCCCGAAGCGTCCCCGGGCCCCCCGCAGCGTCCTGAGCTCTGCTAGTCCCAGGTCCCTCCAGAGAGTCCTGGGCTCTGTTAGTCCCTGGTCCACCTGCAGCGTCGCCAGTCCCCTGTAGCTTCCTGGGATCTGCTAGTCCCTGGTCCCCCCGCAGCGTCCTGGGCCCCGCTAGTCCCCGGTCCCTGGCAGCGTCCTGGGTTCTGCTATTCCCCAGTCCCCCCCCCCGCATCGTCCCCGGACCCCCCGCAGCGTCCTGGGCTCTGCTAGTCCCAGGTCACCCCGCAGCTTCCTGGGCTCTGCTAGTCCCCGGTCCCCCAGCAGTGTCCTGGGCTCTGCTAGTCCCCCGACCCACCGCAGCGTCCCCGGTCCCCCCCCCCCGCAGCTTCCTGGGCTCTGCATGTCCCCGGTCCCCCCGCAGCGTCCTGGGCTCTACTAGTCCCCGGTCCGCAGCAGCGTCCTGGGCTCTGCCAGTCCCAGGTCCCCCCGAGCGTCCTGGTCTCCGCCTGTCCCAGGTCGCTCCACAGCGTCCCCAGTCCCCCCGCAGCGTCCTGGACTCTGCCAGTCCCAGGTCTCCTGGGCACGTCCTGGGCTCTGCCAGTCCCCGGTCCCCCCGCAGGGCCCCGGGCCCCACGCAGCGTCCTGGGCTCTGCTAGTCCCAGGTCTATCCGCAGCGTCCTGGGCTCTGCCAGTCCCCGGTCCCCCCGCACCGTCCTGGGCTCTGCTAGTCCCAGGTCTCCCAGCAGCGTCCTGGGCTCTGCCAGTCCCCGGTCCCCCTGCAGCGTCCTGGGCTCTGCTAGTCCCCGGTCCCCCCGCAGTGTCCTGGGCTCTGCCCGTCCCTGGTCCCCCAGCAGCGTCCTGGGCTGGGCCAGTCCCGGTCACTCCGCAACGTCCTGGGCTCTGCCAGTCCCTGGTCACCCCGCAACGTCCTGGGCTCTGCCAGTCCCCGGTCCCCCTGCAGCGTCCTGGGCTCTGCTAGTCCCGGGTCCCCCCCGCAGCGTTCCCTGGCCCCCCGCAGCGTCCTGGGCTCTGCTAGTCCCAGGTCTACCCTCAGCCTCCTGAGCTCTGCTTGTCCCTGGTCCCGCCGCAGCGTCGCCAGTCCCATGTAGCTTCCTGGACTCTGCTAGTCCCTGGTCCCCCTGAAGCATCCTGGGCTCTGCCAGTCGCCGGTCCCCCCCCCCCGCAGCGTCCTGGGCTCTGCCAGTCCCAGGTCTCCACGGAGCGTCCTGGGCTCTGCCAGTCCCTGGTCCCCCCGCAGCGTCCTGGGCTCTGCTAGTCCCCGGTCCCCCCCGCAGCGTCCCCGGGCCCCCCGCAGCGTCCTGGGCTCTTCCAGTCGCCAGTCCCCCCCCGCAGCGTCCTGGGCTCTGCTAGTCCCTGAACTCCCAGCAGCGTCCTGGGCTCTGCTAGTCCCAGGTCACCCCGCAGCTTCCTGGGCTCTGCTAGTCCCAGGTCCCCCAGCAGTGTCCTGGGCTCTGCTAGTCCCCCGACCCCCCGCAGCGTCCCCGGTCCCCCCCCCCGCAGCTTCCTGGGCTCTGCATGTCCCCGGTCCCCCCGCAGCGTCCTGGGCTCTGCCAGTCCCTGGCACCCCCCGCAGCGTCCTGGGCTCTGGTAGTCCCCGATCTCCCCACAGCGTCCTGGGCTCTGCTAGTCCCTGGTCCCCCTGCAGCGTCGCCGGGCCCCCAGCAGCTTCCTGGGCTCTGCCAGTCCCAGGTCAACCCGCAGCGTCCCCGGGCCCCCCCGCAGCGTCCTGGGCTCTGCTCGTCCCAGGTCTACCGCAGCGTCCTGGGCTCTGCCAGTCCCCGGTCCCCCCGCACCGTCCTGGGCTCTGCTAGTCCCCGGTCCCCCCGAAGCGTCCCCGGGCCCCCCGCAGCGTCCTGAGCTCTGCTAGTCCCAGGTCCCTCCAGAGAGTCCTGGGCTCTGTTAGTCCCTGGTCCACCTGCAGCGTCGCCAGTCCCCTGTAGCTTCCTGGGATCTGCTAGTCCCTGGTCCCCCCGCAGCGTCCTGGGCCCCGCTAGTCCCCGGTCCCTGGCAGCGTCCTGGGTTCTGCTATTCCCCAGTCCCCCCCCCGCATCGTCCCCGGACCCCCCGCAGCGTCCTGGGCTCTGCTAGTCCCAGGTCTCCCCACAGCGTCCTTGGCTCTGCTAGTCCCCTGTCCCCCTGCAGCGTCCTGGGCCTCACTAGTCCCCTGTCCCCCAGCAGCGTCCTGGGCTCTGCTAGTCCCTGGTCCCCGCAGCGTCCTGGGCTGGGCTAGTCCCAGGTCCCCCCGCAGCGTCCTGGGCTCGGCCAGTCCCCGGTCAACCCGCAACGTCCTGGGCTCTGCCAGTCCCCGGTCCCCCTGCAGCGTCCTGGGCTCTGCTAGTCCCCGGTCCCCCCCGCAGCGTTCCCTGGCCCCCCACAGCGTCCTGGGCTCTGCTAGTCCCAGGTCTACCCTCAGCCTCCTGAGCTCTGCTTGTCCCCGGTCCCCCCGCAGCGTCGCCAGTCCCCTGTAGCTTCCTGGACTCTGCTAGTCCCTGGTCCCCCCGAAGCGTCCTGGGCTCTGCCAGTCGCCGGTCCCCCCCCGCAGCGTCCTGGGCTCTGCCAGTCCCCGGTCCCCCCGCAGCTTCCTGGGCTCTGCTAGTCCCCGGTCCCCCAGCAGTGTCCTGGGCTCTGCTAGTCCCCCGACCCCCCGCAGCGTCCCCGGTCCCCCCCCGCAGCTTCCTGGGCTCTGCATGTCCCCGGTCCCCCCGCAGCGTCCTGGGCTCTACTAGTCCCTGCTCCCCAGCAGCGTCCTGTGCTCTGCCAGTCCCAGGTCCCCCCGCAGCGTCCTGGGCTCTGCCAGTCCCTGGCACCCCCGCAGCGTTCTGGGCTCTGGTAGTCCCCGATCTCCCCACAGCGTCCTGGGCTCTGCTAGTCCCTGGTCCCCCTGCAGCGTCGCCGGGCCCCCAGCAGCTTCCTGGGCTCTGCCAGTCCCAGGTCCACCTGCAGCGTCCCCGGGCCCCCCGCAGCGTCCTGGGCTCTACTAGTCCCTGCTCCCCAGCAGCGTCCTGGGCTCTGCCAGTCCCCGGTCCCCCAGCACCATCCTGGGCTCTGCTAGTCCCAGGTCTCCCTGCAGCGTCCTGGGCTCTGCCAGTCCTGGGTCCCCTTGCAGCTTCCTGGGCTCTGCTAGTCCCCGGTCCCCCCGCAGCGTCCCAGGGCCCCACGCAGCGTCCTGGGCTCTTCTAGTCCCAGGTCTACCCTCAGCGTCCTGGGCTCTGCTAGTCCCCGGTCCCCCCGAAGCGTCCCCTGGCCCCCCGCAGCCTCCTGAACTCTGCTAGTCCCAGGTCCCTCCAGAGCGTCCTGGGCTCTGATAGTCCCAGGTCCACCTGCAGCGTCGCCGGTCCCCTGTAGCTTCCTGGGATCTGCTAGTCCCTGGTCCCCCCAAAGCGTCCTGGGCTCTTCCAGTCGCCGGTCCCCCCCCCCCGCAGCGTCCTGAGCTCTGCCAGTCCCCGGCCTCCACGGAGCGTCCTGGGCTCTGCCAGTTCCTGGTCTCCCCGCAGCGTCCTGGGCTCTGCTAGTCCCCGGTCACCCCGCAGCGCCCCCGGTCCCCCCTGCAGCTTCCTGGGCTCTGCTAGTCCCTGGTCCCCCAGCAGCGTCCTGGGCTCTGCTAGTCCCCCGACCCCCCGCAGCGTCCCTGGTCCCCCCGCAGCGTCCTGGGCTCTGCTAGTCCCCAGTCCCCAGAAGTGTCCTGGGCTCTGCTAGTCCCCGGTTCCCCTGCAGCGTCCTGGGCTCTGCCAGTCCCTGGCACCCCCCCGCAGCGTCCTGGGCTCTGCTAGTCCCTGAACTCCCCGCAGCGTCCTGGGCTCTGCTAGTCCCTGGTCCCTCTGCAACGTCGCCGGTCCCCCAGCAGCTTCCTGGACTCTGCCAGTCCCAGGTCCACACGCAGCGTCCTGGGCTCTGCCAGTCCCCGGTCCCCCTGTACCGTCCTGGGCTCTGCTAGTCCCAGGTTTCCCCGCAGCGTACTGGGCTCTGCCAGTCCCGGGTCCCCTTGCAGAGTCCTGGGCTTGCTAGTCCCTCGTCCCCCCGCAGCGTCCACGGTCCCCCCGCAGCGTCCTGGGCTCTGCTAGCCTCTGGCTCCCCCGCAGCGTCCTGGGCTCTGCTAGTCCCCGGTCCCCCTGCAGCGTCGCTGGTCTCCCTTAGCTTCCTGGGCTCTGCTAGTCCCGGGTACCCCCGCAGCGTCCTGGGCTCTGCCAGTCGCTGGTCCCCCCCGCAGCGTCCTAGGCTCTGCCATTCCCCGGTCTCCACGGAGCATCCTGGGTTCTGCCAGTCCCTGGTCCCCCGGCAGCGTCCTGGGCTCTGCTAGTCCCCGGTCCCCCCTCAGCGTCCCAGTTCCCCCCCCCCGCAGCGTCCTGGGCTCTGCTATTCCCGGTCCCCCCGCAGCGTCCTGGGTTCTGCCAGTCCCTGGTCCCCATCGCAGCGTCCTGCGCTCGCTAGTCCCTGGTTCCCCCTACAGCTTCCCGGTCCCCTGGCAGCGTCCTGGGCTCTGCCAGTCCCCGGTCCCCCCGTAGCGTCCTGGGCTTTGCTAGTCCCTGGACCCCCCCTCAGCATCCCGGGCTCTGCTAGCCCTCGGCTCCCCCGCAGCGTCCTGGGCTCTGCCAGTCCCCGGTCCCCCGCAGCGTCCTGGGCTCTGCTAGTCCCCGGTCTCCCTGCAGCGTCCTGGGCTCTGCCAGTCCCTGGTCCCCATCGCAGCGTCCTGGGCTCGCTAGTCCCTGGTTCCCCCTGCAGCTTCCCGGTCCCCTGGCAGCGTCCTGGGCTCTGCCAGTCCCCGGTCCCCCCGTAGCGTCCTGGGCTCTGCTAGTCCCTGGTCCCCCCCTCAGCATCCCGGGCTCTGCTAGCCCCCGGCTCCCCCGCAGCGTCCTGGGCTCTGCCAGTCCCTGGTCCCCCGCAGCGTCCTGGGCTCTGCTAGTCCCAGGTCCCCCTGCAGTGTCGCCGGTCCTCCAGCAGATTCCTGGGCTCTGCTAGTAGCCGGTTCCCCCGCATTGTCCTGGGCTCTGCCAGTCCCCAGTCTCGCTGCAGAGTCCTGGGCTCGCTAGTCCCCGCTCCCCCCGCAGCGTCCCTGGTCCCCCCCCGGAGCGTCCTGGGCTCTGCTAGTCCCTGGTCCCCCTGCAGTATTGCCGGTCTCCCTTAGCTTCCTGGGCTCTGCTAGTCCCCGGTACCCCCGCAGCGTCCTCGACTCTGCCAGTCGCCGGTCCCCCCCCCCCCCCGCAGCGTCCTGGGCTCTGCCATTCCCTGGTCTCCACGGAGCGTCCTGGGCTCTGCCAGTCCCTGGTCCCCCCGCAGCGTCCTGGGCTCTGCTAGTCCCCGGTCCCCCCGCAGCGTCCCCGGTCCCCCCCCGCAGCTTCCTGGGCTCTGCTAGTCCCCGGTCCCCCCTCAGCGTCCCAGTTCCCCCCCCCCCCCGCAGCTTCCTGGGCTCTGCTAGTCCCCAGTCCCCCCGCAGCGTCCTGGGCTCTGCTAGTCCCCGGTCCCACCGCAGCGTCCTGGGCTCTGCCAGTCCCTAGTCCCCATGGCAGCCTCCTGGGCTCGCTAGTCCCTGGTTCCCCCTGCAGCTTCCCGGTCCCCTGGCAGCATCCTGGGCTCTGCCAGTCCCCGGTCCCACCGCAGCGTCCTGGGCTCTGCTAGTCCCCGGTCCCCCTGCAGTGTCGCCGGTCCCCCCCCCCCCGCAGCTTCCTGGGCTCTGCTAGTCCCCGGTCCCCCCGCAGCGTCCTGGGCTCTGCCAGTCGCCGGTCCCCCCCGCAGCGTCCTGGGCTCTGCCATTCCCCGGTCCCCCCGCAGCGTCCTGGGCTCTGCCATTCCCTGGTCTCCACGGAGCGTCCTGGGCTCTGCCAGTCCCTGGTCCCCCCGCAGCGTCCTGGGCTCTGCTAGTCCCAGGTCCCCCTGCAGTGTCGCAGGTCCCCCAGCAGATTCCTGGGCTCTGCTAGTAGCCGGTTCCCCCGCATCGTCCTGGGCTCTGCCAGTCCCCGGTCTCGCTGCAGAGTCCTGGGCTCGCTAGTCCCCGCTCCCCCCGCAGCGTCCCTGGTTCCCCCCGGAGCGTCCTGGGCTCTGCTAGTCCTCGGTCCCCCTGCAGCGTCGCCGGTCTCCCTTAGCTTCCTTGGCTCTTCTAGTCCCCGGTACCCCTGCAGCGTCCTCGGCTCTGCCAGTCGCCGGTCCCCCCAGCAGCGTCCTGGGCTCTGCCATTCCCCGGTCTCCACGGAGCGTCCTGGGCTCTGCCAGTCCCTGGTCCCCCCGCAGCGTCCTGGGCTCTGCTAGTCCCCGGTCCCCCCGCAGCGTCCCCGGTCCCCCTCGCAGCTTCCTGGGCTCTGCTAGTCCCCGGTCCCCCCTCAGCGTCCCGGTCCCCCCCCCCCCCGCAGCTTCCTGGGCTCTGCTAGTCCCCGGTCCCCCCGCAGCGTCCTGGGCTCTGCTAGTCCCCGGTCCCCCCGCAGCGTCCTGGGCTCTGCCAGTCCCTGGTCCCCATTGCAGCGTGCTAGTCCCTGGTTCCCCCTGCAGCTTCCCGGTCCCCTGGCAGCATCCTGGGCTCTGCCAGTCCCCGGTCCCCCCGCAGCATCCTGGGCTCTGCTAGTCCCCGGTCCCCCTGCAGTGTCGCCAGTCCCCCTGCAGCTTCCTGAGCTCTGCTAGTCCCCGGTCCCCCTGCAGCGTCCTGGGCTCTGCCAGTCCCCAGTCCTGCTGCAGCTTCCTGGGCTCTGAGAGTCCACGGTCCCCCCCGCAGCGTCCTGGGCTCTGCTAGTCCCTAGTCCCCCTGCAGCGTAGCTGGTCCCTCACAGCTTCCTGGGCTCTGCTAGTCCCAGGTCCCCCTGCAGCATTCTGGGCTCTACCAGTCAACAGTCTCCCCGCAGGGTCCTAGGCTCTGCTAGTCCCTGGTCCCCCAGCAGCGTCCTGGGCTCTGCTATTCCCCGGTCCCCCCGCAGCGTCCCTGGTGTCCCCTGCAGCTTCCTGGGCTCTGCTAGTCCCAAATCCCCAGCAGCTTCCTGGGCTCTGCTAGTCCCCAGTCCCCCCCCCCGCAGCGTCCCCGGACCCCCCGCAGCGTCCTGGGCTCTGCTAGTCCCTAGTCCCCCTGCAGCATCTCCAGTCCCTCACAGCTTCCTGTGCTCTGCTAGTCCCAGGTCCCCCTGCAGCATCCTGGGCTCTGCCAGTCAACAGTCTCCCCGCAGGGTCCTGGGCTCTGCTAGTCCCTGGTCCCCCTGCAGCGTCCTGGGCTCTGCTATTCCCCGGTCCCCCTGCAGCGTCCCTGGTTCCCCCCGCAGCGTCCTGGGCTCTGCTAGTCCCAAATCCCCAGCAGCTTCCTGGGCTCTGCTAGTCCCCAGTACCCCCCCCCCCGCAGCGTCCCCGGACCCCCCGCAGCGTCCTGGGCCCTGCTAGTCCCTAGTCCCCCTGCAGCCTCCTGGGCCCCGCTAGTCCCCGGTCCCCCGCAGCGTCCTGGGCTCTGCTAGTCCCCGGTCCCCCTGCAGCTTCCTGGGCTGTTCTCGTCAGTTTCCTAAGTGGAGTTGAACTAGATATGGCCCATACGTCGGAAGCACAGTTCTTTTGTTCTGAGCAAGCTCACTGTTCTGGCCCTATAGGAAACAAAGTAGATAAGAAGAGTGCTCTTTTCTCAAAAGCAGAGTGTGTTTCTTGTAAGGCGAGCTAGTATTTTATTCCCAGTCCTAAATGGAGTTGAATCACATTCAGCTTCTGGTCCTACGAGCAGGAGTTGTTTTCTGGTAAGAAGAGTCACTATTGCGCTCCCTTTGCCATACACAGTGATAATAGCACTTGCATCTGTTCCCAGCAAGTACAGTGTATTGGACTGAAGAGAAGATACTGTTCTGGTCAGTTTCCTAAGTGGAGTTGAACTAGATATGGCCCGTACGTAGGAAGCACATTTCTTTTGTTCTGAGCAAGCTCAATGTTCTGGCCCTATAGGAAACACAGTAGATTAGAAGAGTGCTCTTTTCTCAAAAGCAGAGTGTGTTTCTTGTAAGGAGAGCTAGTATTTTTTTCCCAGTCACAAAAGGAGTTAAATCACATGCAGTTTCTGGTCCTAAGAGCAGGAGTTGTTTTCTGGTAAGAAGAGTCACTATTGCGCTCCATTTGCCATACACAGTGCAAATACCACTCGTGTCTGTTCCCAGCAAGTACAGAGTATTGGACTGAAGAGAAGCTACTGTTGTCGTCAGTTTCCTAAGTGGAGTTGAACTAGATATGGCCCATACGTCGGAAGCACAGTTCTTTTGTTCTGAGCAAGCTCACTGTTCTGGCCCTATAGGAAACACAGTAGATTAGAAGAGGGCTCTTTTCTCAAAAGCAGTGTGTGTTTCTTGTAATGCGAGCTAGTATTTGTTTCCCAGTAAGAAATGGAGTTGAATCACATGCAGTTTCTGGTCCTACGAGCAGGAGTTGTTTTCTGGTAAGAAGAGTCACTATTGTGCTCCATTTGCCATACACAGTGCAAACAGCACTCGCGTCTGTTCCCAGCAAGTACAGTGTATTGGACTGAAGACAAGCTACTGTTCTCTTCAGTTTCCTAAGTGGAGTTGAACTAGATATGGCCCGTAAGTCGGAAGCACAGTTCTTTTGTTCTGAGCAAGCTCACTGTTCTGGCCCTATAGGAAACACAGTAGATTAGAAGAGTGCTCTTTTCTCAAAAGCAGAGTGTGTTTCTTGTAAGGCGAGCTAGTGTTTGTTTCCCAATCAGAAAAGGATTTGAATCACATGCAGTTTCTGGTCCTATGAGCAAGAGTTGTTTTGTGGTAAAAAGAGTCACTTTTGTGCTCCATTCGCCATACATAGTGCAAAGAGCACTCGGGTCTGTTTCCAGCAAGTACAGTGTATTGGACTGAAGAGAAGCTACTGTTCTTGTCAGTTTCCTAAGCAGAGTTGAACTAGATATGGCCCGTGTGTGTAGGAAGCACAGTTCTTTTGTTCTGAGCAAGCTCATTGTTCTGGCCCTATAGGAAACACAGGAGAGTAGAAGAGTGCTCTTTTCTCAAAAGCAGAGTGTGTTTCTTGTAAGGCGAGCTGGTGTTTGTTTCCCAGTCCTAAATGGAGTTGAATCACATGTAGTTTCTTGTCCTACGAGCAAGAGTTGTTTTCTGGTAAGAAGAGTAACTATTGTGCTCCCATTGCCATACACAGTGCAAATAGCACGCGCATCTGTTCCCAGCAAGTACAGTGTATTGGACTGAAGAGAAGCTACTGTTCTCGTCAGTTTCCTAAGCGGAGTTGAACTAGATGTGGCCCGTACGTTGGAAGCACTGTTCTTTTGTTCTGAGCAAGCTTACTGTTCTGGCCATATAGGAAACACAGTAGAGTAGAAGAAAGCTCTTTTCTCAAAAGCAGAGTGTGTTTCTTGTAAGGCGAGCTAGTGTTTGTTTCCCAATCAGAAAAGGATTTGAATCACATGCAGTTTCTGGTCCTATGAGCAAGAGTTGTTTGTGGTAAAAAGAGTCACTTTTGTGCTCCATTCGCCATACACAGTGCAAAGAGCACTCGGGTCTGTTTCCAGCAAGTACAGTGTATTGGACTGAAGAGAAGCTACTGTTCTTGTCAGTTTCCTAAGCAGAGTTGAACTAGATATGGCCCGTGTGTGTAGGAAGCACAGTTCTTTTGTTCTGAGCAAGCTCATTGTTCTGGCCCTATAGGAAACACAGGAGAGTAGAAGAGTGCTCTTTTCTCAAAAGCAGAGTGTGTTTCTTGTAAGGCGAGCTGGTGTTTGTTTCCCAGTCCTAAATGGAGTTGAATCACATGTAGTTTCTTGTCCTACGAGCAAGAGTTGTTTTCTGGTAAGAAGAGTAACTATTGTGCTCCCAATGCCATACACAGTGCAAATAGCACGCGCATCTGTTCCCAGCAAGTACAGTGTATTGGACTGAAGAGAAGCTACTGTTCTCGTCAGTTTCCTAAGCGGAGTTGAACTAGATGTGGCCCGTACGTTGGAAGCACAGTTCTTTTGTTCTGAGCAAGCTCACTGTTCTGGCCCTATAGGAAACACAGTAGATTAGAAGAGTGCTCTTTTCTCAAAAGCAGAGTGTGTTTCTTGTAAGGCGAGCTAGTATTTGTTTCCCAATCAGAAATGGAGTTGAATCACATGCAGTTTCTTGTCCTATGAGCAAGAGTTGTTTTCTGCTAAGAAGTGTCACTATTGCGCTCCCATTGCCATACACAGTGCAAATAGCACTCGCGTCTGTTCCCTGCAAGTAAAGTGTATTGGACTGAAGAGAAGCTACTGTTCTTGTCAGTTTCCTAAGCAGAGTTGAAGTAGATATGGCCCGTGTGTGTAGGAAGCACAGTTCTTTTGTTCTGAGCAAGCTCATTGTTCTGGCCCTATAGGAAACACAGGAGAGTAGAAGAGTGCTCTTCTCAAAAGCAGAGTGTGTTTCTTGTAAGGCGAGCTAGTGTTTGTTTCCCAGTCCTAAATGGAGATGAATCACATGCAGTTTCTTGTCCTATAAGCAAGAGTTGTTTTCCGGTAAGAAGAGTCACTGTTGTGTTCCCATTGCCATACACAGTGCAAATAGCACAGGCGTCTGTTCCCAGCAAGTACAGTGTTATTGGACTGAAGAGAAGCTACTGTTCTTGTCAGGTTCCTACGCAGAGTTGAACTAGATATGGCCCGTGTGTGTAGAAAGTACAGTTCTTTTGTTCTGAGCAAGCTCACTGTTCTGGCACTATAGGAAACACAGTATAGTAGAAGAGTGCTCTTTTCTCAAAAGCAGAGTGTGTTTCTTGTAAGGCAAGCTAGCATTTCTTTCCCAGTTATAAACGGAGTTGAGTCACATGCTGTTTCTGGTCCTACGAGCAAGAGTTGTTTTCTGCTAAGAAGAGTAACTATTGTGCTCCCATTGCCATACACATTGCAAATAGCACTCGTGTCCGTTCCCAGAAAGTACAGTGTTTTGGACTGAAGAGAAGCTACTGTTCTTGTCAGTTTCCTAAGCAGAGTTGAACTAGATATGGCCCGTGTGTTGGAAGCACAGTTCTTTTTTCTGAGCAGCTCACTGTTCTGGCCCTATAGGAAACACAGTAGAGTAGAAGAATGCTCTTTTCTCAAAAGCAGAGTGTGTTTCTTGTAAGGCGAGCTAGTATTTGTTTCCCAGTCAGAAATGGAGTTGAATCACATGCAGTTTCTGGTCCTACGAGCAGGAGTTGTTTTCTGGTAAGAAGAGTCACTATTGCGCTCCATTTGCCATACACAGTGCAAATAGCACTCGCGTCTGTTCCCAGCAAGTACAGTGTATTGGACTGAAGGGAAGCTACTGTTCTTGTCAGTTTCCTAAGCAGAGTTGAACTAGATATGGCCCGTGTGTCGGAAGCACTGTTCTTTTGTTCTGAGCAAGCTTACTGTTCTGGCCATATAGGAAACACAGTAGAGTCGAAGAAAGCTCTTTTCTCAAAAGCAGAGTGTGTTTCTTGTAAGGCGAGCTAGTGTTTGTTTCCCAATCAGAAAAGGATTTGAATCACATACAGTTTCTGGTCCTATGAGCAAGAGTGGTTTTGTGGTAAAAAGAGTCATTTTTGTGCTCCATTTGCCATACAAAGTGCAAAGAGCACTCGATTCTTATCCCAGCAAGTACAGTGTATTGGACTGAAGAGAAGCTACTGTTCTTGTCAGTTTCCTAAGCAGAGTTGAACTAGATATGGCCCGTGTGTCGGAAGCACAGTGCTTTTGTTCTGAGCAAGCTCACTGTTCTGGCCATATAGGAAACACAGTAGATTAGAAGAGTGCTCTTTTCTCAAAAGCAGAATGTGTTTCTTGTAAGGCGAGCTAGTATTTGTTTCCCAGTCAGAAATGGAGTTGAATCACATGCAGTTTCTTGTCCTACGAGCAAGAGTTGTTTTCTGCGAAGAAGTGTCACTATTGAGCTCCCATTGCCATACACAGTGCAAATAGCACTCGCGTCTGTTCCCTGCAAGTAAAGTGTATTGGACTGAAGAGAAGCTACTGTTCTTTTCAGTTTCCTAAGCAGAGTTGAAGTAGATATGGCCCGTGTGTGTAGGAAGCACAGTTCTTTTGTTCTGAGCAAGCTCACTGTTCTGGCCCTATAGGAAACACAGGTGAGTAGAAGAATGCTCTTTTCTCAAAAGCAGAGTGTGTTTCTTGTAAGGCGAGCTAGTAATTGTTTCCCAATCCTCAATGGAGTTGAATCACATGCAGATTCTTGTCCTGCAAGCAAGAGTTGTTTTCTGGTAAGAAGAGTCACTATTGCGCTCCCATTGCCATACACAGTGCAAATAGCACTCCCGTCTGTTGCCAGCAAGTACAGTGTATTGGACTGAAGGGAAGCTACTGTTCTTGTCAGTTTCCTAAGCAGAGTTGAACTAGATATGACCCGTGTGTCGGAAGCACAGTTCTTTTGTTCTGAGCAAGCTCACTGTTCTGGCCCTATAGGAAACACAGTAGAGTAGAAGAATGCTCTTTTCTCAAAAGCAGAGTGTGTCTCTTGTAAGGCAAGCTAGCATTTCTTTCCCAGTTATAAACGGAGTTGAGTCACATGCTGTTTCTGGTCCTACGAGCAAGAGTTGTTTTCTGCTAAGAAGAGTAACTATTGTGCTCCCATTGCCATACACATTGCAAATAGCACTCGTGTCCGTTCCCAGAAAGTACAGTGTTTTGGACTGAAGAGAAGCTACTGTTCTTGTCAGTTTCCTAAGCAGAGTTGAACTAGATATGGCCCGTGTGTTGGAAGCACAGTTCTTTTTTCTGAGCAAGCTCACTGTTCTGGCCCTATAGGAAACACAGTAGAGTAGAAGAATGCTCTTTTCTCAAAAGCAGAGTGTGTTTCTTGTAAGGCGAGCTAGTATTTGTTTCCCAGTCAGAAATGGAGTTGAATCACATGCAGTTTCTGGTCCTACGAGCAGGACTTGTTTTCTGGTAAGAAGAGTCACTATTGCGCTCCATTTGCCATACACAGTGCAAATAGCACTCGCGTCTGTTCCCAGCAAGTACAGTGTATTGGACTGAAGGGAAGCTACTGTTCTTGTCAGTTTCCTAAGCAGAGTTGAACTAGATATGGCCCGTGTGTCGGAAGCACAGTTCTTCTGTTCTGAGCAAGCTCATTGTTCTGGCCCTATAGGAAACACAGTAGAGTAGAAGAATGCTCTTTTCTCAAAAGCAGAGTGTGTTTCTTGTAAGGCGAGCTAGTGTTTGTTTCCCAGTCCTAAATGGAGTTGAATCACATGCAGTTTCTGGTCCTACGAGCAGGAGTTGTTCTCTGGTAAAAAGAGTCACTTTTGTGCTCCATTTGCCATACACAGTGCAAAGAGCACTCGCATCTGATCCCAGCAAGTACAGTGTATTGGACTGAAGAGAAGCTACTGTTCTTGTCAGTTTCCTAAGCAGAGTTGAACTAGATATGGCCCGTGTGTCGGAAGCACTGTGCTTTTGTTCTGAGCAAGCTCACTGTTCTGGCCATATTGGAAACACAGTAGATTAGAAGAGTGCTCTTTTCTCAAAAGCAGAATGTGTTTCTTGTAAGGCGAGCTAGTATTTGTTTCCCAGTCAGAAATGGAGTTGAATCACATGCAGTTTCTTGTCCTACGAGCAAGAGTTGTTTTCTGCTATGAAGTGTCACTATTGCGCTCCCATTGCCATACACAGTGGAAATCGCACTCGCGTCTGTTCCCTGCAAGTAAAGTGTATTGTACTGAAGGGAAGCTACTGTTCTTGTCAGTTTCCTAAGCAGAGTTGAACTAGATATGGCCCGTGTGTCGGAAGCACTGTTCTTTTGTTCTGAGCAAGCTTACTGTTCTGGCCCTATAGGAAACACAGTAGATTAGAAGAGTGCTCTTTTCTCAAAAGCAGAGTGTGTTTCTTGTAAGGCGAGATAGCGTTTGTTACCCAGTCAGAAAAGGATTTGAATCACATACAGTTTCTGGTCCTATGAGCAAGAGTGGTTTTGTGGTAAAAAGAGTGACTTTTGTGCTCCATTTGCCATACACAGTGCAAAGAGCACTCGCTTCTGATCCCAGCAAGTACAGTGTATTGGACTGAAGAGAAGCTACTGTTCTTGTCAGTTTCCTAAGCAGAGTTGAACTAGATATGGCCCGTGTGTCGGAAGCACAGTGCTTTTGTTCTGAGCAAGCTCACTGTTCTGGCCATTTAGGAAACACAGTAGATTAGAAGAGTGCTCTTTTCTCAAAAGCAGAATGTGTTTCTTGTAAGGCGAGCTAGTATTTGTTTCCCAGTCAGAAATGGATTTGCATCACATGCAGTTTCTTGTCCTATGAGCAAGAGTTGTTTTCTGCTAAGAAGTGTCACTATTGCGCTCCCATTGCCATACACAGTGCAAATAGCACTCGCGTCTGTTCCCTGCAAGTAAAGTGTATTGGACTGAAGAGAAGCTACTGTTCTTTTCAGTTTCCTAAGCAGAGTTGAAGTAGATATGGCCCGTGTGTGTAGGAAGCACAGTTCTTTTGTTCTGAGCAAGCTCACTGTTCTGGCCCTATAGGAAACACAGGAGAGTAGAAGAATGCTCTTTTCTCAAAAGCAGAGTGTGTTTCTTGTAAGGCGAGCTAGTATTTGTTTCCCAGTCAGAAATGGAGTTGAATCACATGCAGTTTCTTGTCCTGCAAGCAAGAGTTGTTTTCTGGTAAGAAGAGTCACTATTGCGCTCCCATTGCCATACACAGTGCAAATAGCACTCGCGTCTTTTCCCAGCAAGTACAGAGTATTGGACTGAAGGGAAGCTACTGTTCTTGTCAGTTTCCTAAGCAGAGTTGAACTAGATATGGCCCGTGTGTCGGAAGCACAGTTCTTTTGTTCTGAGCAAGCTCATTGTTCTGGCCCTATAGGAAACACAGTATAGTAGAAGAGTGCTCTTTTCTCAAAAGCAGAGTGTGTTTCTTGTAAAGCAAGCTAACATTTCTTTCCCAGTCATAAACGGATTTGAGTCACATGCTGTTTCTGGTCCTACGAGCAAGAGTTGTTTTCTGCTAAGAACAGTAACTATTGCGCTCCCATTGCCATACACATTGCAAATAGCACTCGCGTCTGTTCCCAGAAAGTACAGTGTATTGGACTGAAGAGAAGCTACTGTTCTCGTCAGTTTCCTAAGCAGAGTTGAACTAGATATGGCCCGTGTGTTGGAAGCACAGTTCTTTTGTTCTGAGCAAGCTCACTGTTCTGGCCCTATAGGAAAAACAGTAGAGTAGAAGAATGCTCTTTTCTCAAAAGCAGAGTGTGTTTCTTGTAAGTCGAGCTAATGTTTGTTTACCAGTCCTAAATGGAGATGAATCACATGCAGTTTCTTGTCCTATAAGCAAGAGTTGTTTTCCGGTAAGAAGAGTCACTATTGTGCTCACATTGCCATACACAGTGCAAATAGCACAGTCGTCTGTTCCCAGCAAGTACAGTGTATTGGACTGAAGAGAAGCTACTGTTCTTGTCAGGTTCCTACGCAGAGTTGAACTAGATATGGCCCGTGTGTGTAGAAAGTACAGTTCTTTTGTTCTGAGCAAGCTCACTGTTCTGGCCCTATAGGAAACACAGTATAGTAGAAGAGTGCTCTTTTCTCAAAAGCAGAGTGTGTTTCTTGTAAGGCAAGCTAGCATTTCTTTCCCAGTCATAAACGGAGTTGAATCACATGCTGTTTCTGGTCCTACGAGCAAGAGTTGTTTTCTGCTAAGAAGAGTAACTATTGCGCTCCCATTGCCATACACATTGCAAATAGCACTCGCATCTGTTTCCAGCAAGTATAGTGTATTGGACTGAAGAGAAGCTACTGTTCTCGTCAGTTTCCTAAGTGGAGTTAAACTAGATATGGCCCGTATGTCGGAAGTACAGTTCTTTTCTTCTGAGCAAGTTCACTGTTCTGGCCCTATAGGAAACACAGTAGATTAGAAGAGTGCTCTTTTCTCAAAAGCAGAGTGTGTTTCTTGTAAGGCGAGCTACTATTTGTTTCCCAGTCAGAAATGGAGTTGAATCACATGCAGTTTCTTGTCCTACGAACAAGAGTTGTTTTCTGGTAAGAAGAGTCACTATTGTGCTCCATTTGAGATACACAGTGCAATAGCACTGGCGTCTGTTCCCAGCAAGTACAGTGTATTGGACTGAAGAGAAGCTACTGTTCTTGTCAGTTTCCTAAGCAGAATTGAGCGGTATATGACCTGTGTGTGTAGGAAGCACAATTTTTTTCTTCTGAGCAAGCTCACTGTTCTGGCCCTTTAGGAAACACAGGAGAGTAGAAGAGTGCTCTTTTCTCAAAAGCAGAGTGTGTTTCTTGTAAGGCAAGCTAGCATTTCTTTCCCAGTCATAAACGGAGTTGAGTCACATGCTGTTTCTGGTCCTACGAGCAAGAGTTGTTTTCTGCTAAGAAGAGTAACTATTGTGCTCCCATTGCCATACACATTGCAAACAGCACTCGTGTCCGTTCCCAGAAAGTACAGTGTTTTGGACTGAAGAGAAGCTACTGTTCTTGTCAGTTTCCTAAGCAGAGTTGAACTAGATATGGCCCGTGTGTTGGAAGCACAGTTCTTTTGTTCTGAGCAAGCTCACTGTTCTGGCCCTATAGGAAACACAGTAGAGTAGAAGAATGCTCTTTTCTCAAAAGCAGAGTGTGTTTCTTGTAAGGCGAGCTAGTATTTGTTTCCCAGTCAGAAATGGAGTTGAATCACATGCAGTTTCTGGTCCTACGAGCAGGAGTTGTTTTCTGGTAAGAAGAGTCACTATTGCGCTCCATTTGCCATACACAGTGCAAATAGCACTCGCGTCTGTTCCCAGCAAGTACAGTGTATTGGTCTGAAGGGAAGCTACTGTTCTTGTCAGTTTCCTAAGCAGAGTTGAACTAGATATGGCCCGTGTGTCGGAAGCACTGTTCTTTTGTTCTGAGCAAGCTTACTGTTCTGGCCATATAGGAAACACAGTAGAGTAGAAGAAAGCTCTTTTCTCAAAAGCAGAGTGTGTTTCTTGTAAGGCGAGCTAGTGTTTGTTTCCCAATCAGAAAAGGATTTGAATCACATACAGTTTCTGGTCCTATGAGCAAGAGTGGTTTTGTGGTAAAAAGAGTCATTTTTGTGCTCCATTTGCCATACACAGTGCAAAGAGCACTCGATTCTTATCCCAGCAAGTACAGTGTATTGGACTGAAGAGAAGCTACTGTTCTTGTCAGTTTCCTAAGCAGAGTTGAACTAGATATGGCCCGTGTGTCAGAAGCACAGTGCTTTTGTTCTGAGCAAGCTCACTGTTCTGGCCATATAGGAAACACAGTATAGTAGAAGAGTGCTCTTTTCTCAAAAGCAGAGTGTGTTTCTTGTAAGGAAAGCTACCATTTCTTTCCTAGTCATAAACGGAGTTGAATCACATGCTGTTTCTGGTCCTACGAGCAAGAGTTGTTTTCTGCTAAGAAGAATAACTATTGCGCTCCCATTGCCATACACATTGCAAATAGCACTCGCGTCTGTTCCCAGAAAGTACAGTGTATTGGACTAAAGAGAAGCTACTGTTCTTGTCAGTTTCCTAAGCAGAGTTGAAATAGATATGGCCCGTGTGTTGGAAGCACAGTTCTTTTGTTCTGAGCAAGCTCACTGTTCTGGCCCTATAGGAAACACAGTAGATTAGAAGAGTGCTCTTTTCTCAAAAGCAGAGTGTGTTTCTGGTAAGGCAAGCTATTATTTGTTTCCCAGTCCTAAATGGAGTTGAATCACATGCACTTTCTTTTCCCACGAGCAAGAGTTGTTTTCTGGTAAGAAGAGTCACTATTGTGCTCCCATTGCCATACACAGTGCAAATAGCACTCGCATCTGTTCCCAGCAAATACAGTACATTGGACTGAAGAGAAGCTACTGATCTCCTCTGTTTCCTAAGTGGAGTTGAACGAGATATGGCCTGTACGTCGGAAGCACAGTTCTTTTGTTCTGAGCAAGCTCATTGTTCTGGCCCTATAGGAAACACAGTAGATAAGATGAGTGCTCTTTTCTCAAAAGCAGAGTGTGTTTCCTGTAGGGCGATCTAGTATTTGTTTCCCAGTCAGAAATGGAGTTGAATCACATGCAGTTTCTGGTCCTACGAGCAGGAGTTGTTTTCTGGTAAGAAGAGTCACTATTGTGCTCCCATTTCCATACACAGTGCAAATAGCACTCGCGTCAGTTCCCAGCAAGTACAGTGTATTGGATTGAAGAGAAGCTACTGTTCTCGTCAGTTTCCTAAGTGGAGTTGAACTAGATTTGGCCCGTATGTCGGAAGCACAGTTCTTTTGTTCTGAGCAAGCTCACTCTTCTGGCCCTATAGGAAACACAGTAGATTAGAAGAGTGCTCTTTTCTCAAAAGCAGAGTGTGTTTCTTGTAAGGCAAGCTAGCATTTGTTTCCCAGACAGAAATGGAGATGAATCACATGCAGTTTCTGGTCCTACGAGCAGGAGTTTTTTCTGGTAAGAAGAGTCACTATTGTGCTCCATTTGCCATACACAGTGCAAATAGCACTTGCATCTGTTCCCAGCAAGTACAGTGTATTGGACTGAAGAGAAGCTACTGTTCTCGTCAGTTTCCTAAGTGGAGTTGAACTAGATATGGCCCATATGTCGGAAGCACAGTTCTTTTGTTCTGAGCAAGCTCACTGTTCTGGCCCTATAGGAAACACAGTAGATTAGAAAAGTGCTCTTTTCTCAAAAGCAGAGTGTGTTTCTTGTAAGGCGAGCTAGTGTTTGTTTCCCAATCAGAAAAGGATTTGAATCACATGCAGTATCTGTTTCCATGAGCAAGAGTTGTTTTGTGGTAAAAAGAGTCACTTTTGTGCTCCATTTGCTATACACAGTGCAAAGAGCACTCGCGTCTGTTCCCAGCAAGTACAGTGTATTGGACTGAAGAGAAGCTACTGTTCTTGTCAGTTTCCTAAGCAGAGTTGAACTAGATATGGCCCGTGTGTCGGAAGCACAGGGCTTTTGTTCTGAGCGAGCTCACTTTTCTGGCCCTAAAGGAAACACAGTAGAGTAGAAGAGTGCTCTTTTCTCAAAAGCAGAGTGTGTTTCTTGTAAGGCGAGCTAGTGTTTGTTTCCCAATCAGAAAAGGATTTGAATCACATGCAGTTTCTTGTCCTACGAGCAAGAGTTGTTTTCTGGTAAGAAGGGTCACTATTGCGCTCCCATTGCCATACACAGTGCAAATAGCAATAGCGTCTGTTCCCAGCAAGTACAGTGTATTGGACTGAAGAGAAGCTACTATTCTCGTCAGTTTCCTAAGCAGAGTTGAACTAGATATGGCCCGTGTTTCGGAAGCACAGTACTTTTGTTCTGAGTAAGTTTACTGTTCTGGCCCTAAAGAAAACACAGTAGATTAGAAGAGTGCTCTTTTCTCAAAAGCAGAGTGTGTTTCTTGTAAGGTGAGCTAGTATTTGTTTCCCAGTCAGAAATGGAGTTGAATCACATGCAGTTTCTTGTCCTACGAGCAAGAGATGTTTTCTGCTAAGAAGAGTCACTATTGCACTTCCATTGCCATACAGAGTGCAAAGAGCACGCTTGTCTTCTCCCTGCAAGTACAGTGTATTGGACTGAAGAGAAGCTACTGTTCTTGTCAGTTTCTCAGTGGAGTTGAACTAGATATGGCCCCTACGTCAGAAGCACAGTTCTTTTGTTCTGAGCAAGCTCACTGTTCTGGCCCTTTAGGAAACACAGGAGAGTAGAAGAGTGCTCTTTTCTCAAAAGCAGAGTGTGTTTCTTGTAAGGCGAGCTAGTGTTTGTTTCCCAATCAGAAGAGGATTTGTATCACATGCAGTTTCTGGTCCTATGAGAAAGAGTTGTTTTGTGGTAAAAAGTGTCACTTTTGTGCTCCATTCACCATATACAGTACAAAGAACACTGGAGTCTGTTTCCAGCAAGTACAGTGTATAGGACTGAAGAGAAGCTACTGTTCTTGTCAGTTTCCTAAGCAGAGTTGAACTAGATATGGCCCGGGTGTCAGAAGCACAGTGCTTTTGTTCTGAGCAAACTCACTGTTCTGGCCCTATAGGAAACACAGTAGATTAGAAGAGTGCTCTTTTCTCAAAAGCAGAGTGTGTTTCTTGTAAGTCGAGCTAGCATTTGTTTCCCAGTCCTAAACCGAGTTGAAACACATGCAGTTTCTGTTCCTACGAGCAAGAGTTGTTTTCTGCTAAGAAGAGTATTGTGCTCCCTTTTCCATATACAGTGCAAATAGCACTCGCGTCTGTTCCCAGCAAGTACAGTGTATTGGACTGAAGAGAAGCTACTGTTCTTGTCAGTTTCCTAAGCAGAGTTGAACTAGATATGACCCGTGTGTCGGAGGCACAGTTCTTTTGTTCTGAGCAAGCTCACTGTTCTGGCCCTATAGGAAACACAGTAGAGTAGAAGAATGCTCTTTTCTCAAAAGCAGAGTGTGTTTCTTGTAAGGCGAGCTAGTATTTGTTTCCCAGTCAGAAATGGAGTTGAATCACATGCAGTTTCTGGTCCTACGAGCAGGACTAGTTTTCTGGTAAGAAGAGTCACTATTGCGCTCCATTTGCCATACACAGTGCAAATAGCACTCGCGTCTGTTCCCAGCAAGTACAGTGTATTGGACTGAAGGGAAGCTACTGTTCTTGTCAGTTTCCTAAGCAGAGTTGAACTAGATATGGCCCGTGTTTCGGAAGCACTGTTCTTTTGTTCTGAGCAAGCTTACTGTTCTGGCCATATAGGAAACACAGTAGAGTAGAAGAAAGCTCTTTTCTCAAAAGCAGAGTGTGTTTCTTGTAAGGCGAGCTAGTGTTTGTTTCCCAATCAGAAAAGGATTTGAATCACATACAGTTTCTGGTCCTATGAGCAAGAGTGGTTTTGTGGTAAAAAGAGTCATTTTTGTGCTCCATTTGCCCTACACAGTGCAAAGAGCACTCGATTTTTATCCCAGCAAGTACAGTGTATTGGACTGAAGAGAAGCTACTGTTCTTGTCAGTTTCCTAAGCAGAGTTGAACTAGATATGGCCCGTGTGTCGGAAGCACAGTGCTTTTGTTCTGAGCAAGCTCACTGTTCTGGCCATATAGGAAACACAGTAGATTAGAAGAGTGCTCTTTTCTCAAAAGCAGAATGTGTTTCTTGTAAGGCGAGCTAGTATTTGTTTCCCAGTCAGAAATGGAGTTGAATCACATGCAGTTTCTTGTCCTACGAGCAAGAGTTGTTTTCTGCGAAGAAGTGTCACTATTGCGCTCCCATTGCTATACACAGTGCAAATAGCACTCGCGTCTGTTCCCTGCAAGTAAAGTGTATTGGACTGAAGAGAAGCTACTGTTCTTTTCAGTTTCCTAAGCAGAGTTGAAGTAGATATGGCCCGTGTGTGTAGGAAGCACAGTTCTTTTGTTCTGAGCAAGCTCACTGTTCTGGCCCTACAGGAAACACAGGTGAGTAGAAGAATGCTCTTTTCTCAAAAGCAGAGTGTGTTTCTTGTAAGGCGAGCTAGTAATTGTTTCCCAGTCCTCAATGGAGTTGAATCACATGCAGTTTCTTGTCCTGCAAGCAAGAGTTGTTTTCTGGTAAGAAGAGTCACTATTGCGCTCCCATTGCCATACACAGTGCAAATAGCACTCGCGTCTGTTGCCAGCAAGTACAGTGTATTGGACTGAAGGGAAGCTACTGTTCTTGTCAGTTTCCTAAGCAGAGTTGAACTAGATATGGCCCGTGTGTTGGAAGCACAGTTCTTTTGTTCTGAGCAAGCTCACTGTTCTGGCCCTATGGGAAACACAGTATAGTAGAAGAGTGCTCTTTTCTCAAAAGCAGAGTGTGTTTCTTGTAAGGCGAGCTAGCATTTGTTTCCCATTCGTAAACGGAGTTGAATCACATGCAGTTTCTGGTCCTACAAGCAAGAGTTGTTTTCTGCTAAGAAGAGTCACTATTGCGCTCACATTGCCATACACATTGCAAATAGCACTCGCGTCTTCACCCAGCAAGTACAGTGTATTGGACTGAAGAGAAGCTACTGTTCTTGTCAGTTTCCTAAGCAGAGTTGAACTAGATATGGCCCGTGTGTGTAGGAAGCACAGTTCTTTTGTTCTGAGCAAGCTCACTGTTCTGGCCCTATAGGAAACACAGTAGAGTAGAAGAGTGCTCTTTTCTCAAAAGCAGGGTGTGTTTTTTGTAAGGCGAGCTAGTGTTGGTTTCCCAGTGCTAAATGGAGTTGAATCACATGTAGTTTCTTGTCCTGCAAGCAAGAGTTGTTTTCTGGTAAGAAGAGTCACTACTGTGCTCCCATTGCCATACACAGTGCAAATAGCACTCACCTCTGTCTCCAGCAAGTACAGTGTATTGGACTGAAGAGAAGCTACTGTTCTCGTCAGTTTCCTAAGTGGAGTTGAACGAGATATGGCCTGTACTTCAGTAACACAGTTCTTTTGTTCTGAGCAAGCTCATTTTTCTGGCCCTATAGGAAACACAGTAGATTAGAAGAGTGCTCTTTTCTCAAAAGCAGAGTGTGTTTCTTGTAAGGCGAGCTAGGGTTTGTTTCCCAATCAGAAAAGGATTTGAATCACATGCAGTTTCTGCTCCTATGAGCAAGAGTTGTTTTGTGGTAAAAAGAATCACTTTTGTGCTCCATTTGCTATACACAGTGCAAAGAGCACTCGCGTCTGATCCCAGCAAGTACAGTGTATTGGACTGAAGAGAAGCTACTGTTCTTGTCAGTTTCCTAAGCAGAGTTGAACTAGATATGGCCGGTGTGTCAGAAGCACAGTGCTTTTGTTCTGAGCGAGCTCACTTTTCTGGCCCTATAGGAAACACAGTAGAGTAGAAGAGTGCTCTTTTCTCAAAAGCAGAGTGTGTTTCTTGTAAGGCGAGCTAGTGTTTGTTTCCCAATCAAAAAAGGATTTGAATCCCATGCAGTTTCTGGTCCTATGAGCAAGAGTTGTTTTGTGGTAAAAAAAGTCACTTTGTGCTCGATTCGCCATACACAGTGCAAAGAGCACTCGGGTCTGTTCCCAGCAAGTACAGTGTATTGGACTGAAGAGAAGCTACTGTTCTTGTCAGTTTCCTTAGCAGAGTTGAACTAGATATGGCCCCTGTGTGGGAAGCACAGTGCTTTTGTTCTGAGCAAGCTCACTCTTCTGGCCCTATAGGAAACACAGCAGATTAGAAGTGTGCTCTTTTCTCAAAAGCAGAGTGTGTTTCTTGTAATGCGAGCGAGTATTTGTTTCCCAGTCAGAAATGGAGTTGAATCACATGCAGTTTCTGTTCCTATGAGCAGGAGTTGTTTTCTGGTAAGAAGAGTCACTATTGAGCTCCCATTTCCATACACAGTGCAAATAGCACTCGCGTCTGTTCCCAGCAAGTACAGTGTATTGGACTGAAGAGAAACTACTGTTCTCGTCAGTTTCCTAAGTGGAGTTGAACTAGATATGGCCCATAGGTCGGAAGCACAGTTCTTTTCTTCTGAGCAAGCTCACTGTTCTGGCCCTATAAGAAACACAGTAGATTAGAAGAGTGCTCTTTTCTCAAAAGCAGAGTGTGTTTCTTGTAAGGCGAGCTAGTATTTGTTTCCCAGTCAGAAATGGAGTTTAATCACATGCAGTTTCTGGTCCTACGAGCAGGAGTTGTTTTCTGGTAAGAAGAGTCACTATTGTGTTCCATTTGATATACACAGTGCAAATAGCACTAGCGTCTGTTCCCAGCAAGTACAGTGTATTGGACTGAAGAGAAACTACTGTTCTTGTCAGTTTCCTAAGCAGAGTTGAACTAGATATGGCCCGTGTGTCGGTAGCACAGTTCTTCTGTTTTGAGCAAGCTCACTCTTCTGGCACTGTAGGAAACACAGTAGAGTAGAGGAATGCTCTTTTCTCTAAAGCAGAGTGTGTTTCTTGAAAGGCGAGCTAGTGTTTGTTTCCCAATCAGAAAAGGATTTGAATCACATGCAGTTTCTGGTCCTATGAGAAAGAGTTGTTTTGGGGTAAAAATAGTCACTTTTGTGCTCCATTCGCCATACACAGTGCAAAGAGCACTCGCGTCTGTTCCCAGCAAGTCCAGTGTATTGGACTGAAGAGAAGCTACTGTTCTTTTCAGTTTCATAACCAGAGTTGAAGTAGATATGGCCCGTGTGTGTAGGAAGCACATTTCTTTTGTTCTGAGCAAGCTCACTGTTCTGGCCCTATAGGAAACACAGTAGATTAGAAGAGTGCTCTTTTGTCAAAAGCAGAGTGTGTTTCTTGTAAGGCGAGATTGTGTTTGTTTCCCAGTCAGAAATGGAGTTGAATCACATGCAGTTTCTGGTCCTACGAGCAGGAGTTGTTTTCTGGTAAGAAGAGTCACTATTGCGCTCTCACTGCCATACACAGTGCAAATAGCACTCGCGTCTGTTCCCAGCAAGTACAGTGTATTGGACTGAAGAGAAGCTACTGTTCTCATCAGTTTCCTAAGTGGAGTTGAACTAGATATGGCCCGTACATCGGAAGCACAGTTCTTTTGTTCTGAGCAAGCTCATTTTTCTGGCCCTATAGGAAACACAGTAGATTAGAAGAGTGCTCTTTTCTCAAAAGCAGAGTGTGTTTCTTGTACGGCGAGCTAGTGTTTGTTTCCCAATTAGAAAAGGATTTGAATCACATGCAGTTTCTGGTCCTAGGAGCAATAGTTGTTTTGTGGTAAAAAGAGTCACTATTGTGCTCCATTCGCCATACACAGTGCAAAGAGCACTCGCGTCTGATCCCAGCAAATACAGTGTATTGGACTGAAGAGAAGCTACTGTTCTTGTCAGTTTCCTAAGCAGAGTTGAACTAGATATGGCCCGTGTGTCGGAAGCACAGTTCTTTTGTTCTGAGCAAGCTCACTGTTCTGGCCCTATAGGAAACACAGTAGATTAGAAGAGTGCTCTTTTCTCAAAAGCAGAGTGTGTTTCTTGTAAGGCGAGCTACTATTTGTTTCCCAGTCAGAAATGGAGTTGAATCACATGCAGTTTCTGGTCCTACGAACAAGAGTTGTTTTCTGGTAAGAAGAGTCACTATTGTGCTCCCATTGCCATACACAGTGCAATAGCACTCGCGTCTGTTCCCATCAAGTACAGTGTATTGGACTGAAGAGAAGCTACTGTTCTTGTCAGTTTCCTAAGCAGAGTTGAACGAGATATGACCTGTGTGTGTAGGAAGCACAATTTTTTTCTTCTGAGCAAGCTCACTGTTCTGGCCCTATAGGAAACACAGTAGATTAGAAGAGTGCTCTTTTATCAAAAGCAGAGTGTGTTTCTTGTAAGGCGAGCTAGCGTTTGTTTCCCAGTACTAAATGGAGTTGAATCACATGAAGATTGTTTTCCTACTAACAAGAGTTGTTTTCTGGTAAGAAGAGTCACTATTGCGCTCCCATTGACATACACAGTGCAAATAGCACTCGCTTCTGTTTCCAGCAAGTACAGTGTATTGGACTAAAGAGAAGCTACTCTTCTAGTCAGTTTCCTCAGTGGAGTTGAATTAGATATGGCCCGTAGGTCGGAAGCACAGTTCTTTTGTTCTGAGCAAGCTCACTGTTCTGGCCCTATAGGAAACACAGGAGATTAGAAGAGTGGTCTTTTCTCAAAAGCTTAGTGTGATTCTTGTAAGGCGAGCTAGTGTTTGTTTCCTAGTCAGAAATGGAGTTGAATCACATGCAGTTTCTGGTCCTACGAGCAGCAGTTGTTTTCTGGTAAGAAGAGTCACTATTGTGCTCCCATTGCCATACACAGTGCAAATAGCACTCGCGTCTGTTCCCAGCAAGTACAGTGTATTGGACTGAAAAGAAGCTACTGTTCTCGTCAGTTTCCTAAGTGGAGTTGAACTAGATATGGCCCGAACATCAGAAGCACAGATCTTTTGTTCTGAGGAAGCTCACTCTTCTGGCCCTATAGGAAACACAGTAGATTAGAAGAATGCTCTTTTCTCAAAAGCAGAGAGTGTTTCTTGTAAGGCGAGCTAGTGTTTGTTTCCCAATCAGAAAAGGATTTGAATCACATGCAGTTTCTGGTCCTATGAGCAAGAGTTGATTTGTGGTAAAAAGAGTCACTTTTGTGCTCCATTCGCCATACACAGTGCAAAGAGCGCTCGCGTCTGATCCCAGCTAGTACAGTGTATTGGACTGAAGAGAAGCTACTGTTCTTGTCAGTTTCCTAAACAGAGTTGAACTAGATATGGCCCGTGTGTGTAGGAAGCACAGATCTTTTGTTCTGAGCAAGCTCACTGTTCTGGCCCTATAGGAAACACAGGAGAGTAGAAGAGTGCTCTTTTCTCAAAAGCAGAGTGTGTTTCTTGTAAGGCGAGCTAGTATTTGTTTCCCAGTCAGAAATGGAGTTGAATCACATGCAGTTTCTTGTCCTACGAGCAAGAGTTGTTTTCTGGTAAGAAGAGTCACTATTGTGCTCCCATTGCCATACAGAGTGCAAATAGCACTCGCGTCTGTTCCCAGCAAGTACAGTGTATTGGACTCAAGAGAAGCTACTGTTCTTGTCAGGTTCCTAAGCAGAGTTGAACTAGATATGGCCCGTGTGTGTAGAAAGCACAGTTCTTTTGTTCTGAGCAAGCTCACTGTTCTGGCCCTATAGGAAACACAGTATAGAAGAAGAGTGCTCTTTTCTCAAAAGCAGAGTGTGTTTCTTGTAAGGCGAGCTAGCATTTGTTTCCCATTCGTAAACGGAGTTGAATCACATGCAGTTTCTGGTCCTACGAGCAAGAGTTGTTTTCTGCTAAGAAGAGTCACTATTGCGCTCCCATTGCCATACACATTTCAAATAGCACTGGCGTCTTCACCCAGCAAGTACAGTGTATTGGACTGAAGAGATGCTACTGTTCTTGTCAGTTTCCTAAGTGGAGTTGAACTAGATATGGCCCGTGTGTGTAGGAAGCACAGTTCTTTTGTTCTGAGCAAGCTAACTGTTCTGGCCCTATAGGAAACACAGGAGAGTAGAAGAGTGCTCTTTTCTCAAAAGCAGAGTGTGTTTCTTGTAAGGCGAGCTAGTGTTTGTTTCCCAGTCCTAAATGGAGTTGAATCACATGTAGTTTCTTGTCCTGCAAGCAAGAGTTGTTTTCTGGTAAGAAGAGTCACTACTGTGCTCCCATTGCCATACAGAGTGCAAATAGCACTCGCCTCTGTTTCCAGCAAGTACAGTGTATTGGACTGAAGAGAAGCTACTGTTCTCGTCAGTTTCCTAAGTGGAGTTGAACTAGATATGGCCCATGTGTCGGAAGCACAGTTCTTTTGTTCTGAGCAAGCTCACTGTTCTGGCCCTATAGGAAACACAGTAGATTAGAAGAGTGCTCTTTTCTCAAAAGCAGAGTGTGTTTCTTGTAAGGCGAGCTAGTATTTGTTTCCCAGTCAGAAATGGAGTTGAATCACATGCAGTTTCTGGTCTTACGAGCAAGAGTTGTTTTCTCTTAAGAAGAGTCACTATTTTTCTCCATTTGCCATACACAGTGCAAATAGCACTCGCGTCTGTTCCCAGCAAGTACAGTGTATTGGGCTGAAGAGAAGCTACTGTTCTCGTCAGTTTCCTAAGTGGAGTTAAACTAGATAGGCCCGTACATTGGAAGCACAGTTCTTTTGTTCTGAGCAAGCTCACTGTTCTGGCCCAAAGGAAACACAGTAGATCAGAAGAGTGCTCTTTTCTCAAAAGCAGAGTGTGTTTCTTGTAAGGCGAGCTAGTGTTTGTTTCCCAATAAGAAAAGGATTGGAATCACATGCAGTTTCTGGTCCTATGAGCAAGAGTTGTTTTGTGGTAAAAAGAGTCACTTTTGTGCTCCATTTGTCATACACAGTGCAAAGAACACTGGCGTCTGATCCCAGCAAGTACAGTGTATTGGACTAAAGAGAAGCTACTGTTCTCGTCAGTTTCCTAAGTGGAGTTGAACTAGATATGGCCCATACGTCGGAAGCACAGTTCTTTTGTTCTGAGCAAGCTCACTGTTCTGGCCCTATAGGAAACACAGTAGATTAGAAGAATGCTCTTTTCTCAAAAGCAGAGTGTGTTTCTTGTAAGGCGAGCTAGTGTTTGTTTCCCAATTGGAAAAGGATTTGAATCACATGCAGTTTCTGGTCCTAGGAGCAAGAGTTGTTTTGTGGTAAAAAGAGTCACTATTGTGCTCCATTCGCCATACTCAGTGCAAAGAGCACTCGCATCTGATCCCAGCAAGTACAGTGTATTGGACTCAAGAGAAGCTACTGTTCTTGTCAGTTTCCTAAGCAGAGTTGAACTAGATATGGCCCGTGTGTCGGAAGCACAGTTCTTTTCTTCTGAGCAAGCTCACTGTTCTGGCCCTATAGGAAACACAGGAGAGTAGAAGAGTGCTCTTTTCTCAAAAGCGGAGTGTGTTTCTTGTAAGACGAGCTAGTATTTGTTTCCCAGTCAGAAATGGAGTTTAATCACATGCAGTTTCTGCTCCTACGAGCAAGAGTTGTTTTCTGGTAAGAAGAGTCACTATTGCGCTCCCATTGCCATACACAGTGCAAATAGCACTCGCGTCTGTTCCCAGCAAGTACAGTGTATTGGACTCAAGAGAAGCTACTGTTCTTGTCAGGTTCCTAAACAGAGTTGAACTAGATATGGCCCGTGTGTGTAGAAAGCACAGTTCTTTTGTTCTGAGCAAGCTCACTGTTCTGGCCCTATAGGAAACACATTATAGAAGAAGAGTGCTCTTTTCTCAAAAGCAGAGTGTGTTTCTTGTAAGGCGAGCTAGCATTTGTTTCCCATTCGTAAACGGAGTTGAATCACATGCAGTTTCTGGTCCTACGAGCAAGAGTTGTTTTCTGCTAAGAAGAGTCACTACTGTGCTCCCATTGCCATACACAGTGCAAAGAGCACTTGCGTCTTCACCCAGCAAGTACAGTGTATTGGACTGAAGAGAAGCTATTGTTCTTGTCAATTTTCTAAGCAGAGTTGAACTAGATATGGCCCGTGTGTGTAGGAAGCACAGTTCTTTTGTTCTGAGCAAGCTCACTGTTCTGGACCTATAGGAAACACAGGAGAGTAGAAGAGTGCTCTTTTATCAAAAGCAGAGTGTGTTTCTTGTAAGGCGAGCTAGTTTTTGTTTCCCAGTCCTAAATGGAGTTGAATCACATGTAGTTTCTTGTCCTGCAAGCAAGAGTTGTTTTCTGGTAAGAAGAGTCACTACTGTGCTCCCATTGCCATACACAGTGCAAATAGCACTCGCCTCTGTTTCCAGCAAGTACAGTGTATTGGACTTAAGAGAATTTACTGTTCTCGTCAGTTTCCTAAGTGGAGTTGAACGAGATATGGCCTGTACGTCAGAAGCACAGTTCTTTTGTTCTGAGCAAGCTCATTTTTCTGGCCCTATAGGAAACACACTAGATTAGAAGAGTGCTCTTTTCTCAAAAGCAGAGTGTGTTTCTTGTAAGGCGAGCTGGTATTCGTTTCCCAGTCAGAAATGGAGATGAATCACCTGCAGTTTCGGGTCCTGCAAGCAGGAGTTGTTTTCTGGTAAGAAGAGTCACTATTGTGCTCCCATTTCCATACACAGTGCAAATAGCACTCGCGTCTGTTCCCAGCAAGTACAGTGTATTGGACTGAAGAGAAGCTACTGTTCTCGTCAGTTTCCTAAGTGGATTTGAACTAGATATGGCCCATATGTCGGAAGCACAGTACTTTTGTTCTGAGCAAGCTCACTATTCTGGCCCTATAGGAAACACAGTAGATTAGAAGAATGCTCTTTTCTCAAAAGCAGAGTTTGTTTCTTGTAAGGAGAGCTAGTGTTTTTTTCCCAATCAGAAAAGGATTTGAATCACATACAGTTTCTGATCCTATGAGCAAGAGTTGTTTTGTGGTAAAAAGAGTCACTTTTGTGCTCCATTCGCCATACACAGTGCAAAGAGCGCTCGCTTCTGATCCCAGCAAGTACAGTGTATTGGACTGAAGAGAAGCTACTGTTCTTCTGAGTTTCCTAAGCAGAGTTGAACTAGATATGGCCCGTGTGTTGGAAGCACAGTGCTTTTCTTCTGAGCAAGCTCACTGTTCTGGCCCTATAGGAAACACAGTAGATTAGAAGAGTGCTCTTTTCTCAAAAGCAGAATGTGTTCCTTGTAAGGCGAGCTAGTATTTGTCTCCCAGTCAGAAATGGAGTTGAATCACACGCAGTTTCTTGTCTTATGAGCAAGAGTTGTTTTCTGCTAAGAAGAGTCACTATTGCGCTCCCATTGCCATACACAGTGCAAATAGCACTCGCGTCTGTTCAGAGCAATTACAGTGTATTTGACTGAAGAGAAGCTACTGTTCTTCTCAGTTTCCTAAGCAGAGTTGAACTAGATATGGCCCGTGTGTTGGAAGCACAGTGCTTTTCTTCTGAGCAAGCTCACTGTTCTGGCCCTATAGGAAACACAGGAGAGTAGAAGAGTGCTCTTTTCTCAAAAGCAGAGTGTGTTTCTTGTAAGGCCAGCTAGTGTTTGTTTCCCAGTCCTAAATGGAGTTGAATCACATGAAGTTTCTTGTCCTATGAGCAAGAGTTGTTTTCTGATAAGAAGAGTCACTATTGTGCTCCCATTGCCATACAAAGTGCAAATAGCACTCGTGTCTGTTCCCAGCAAGTACAATGTATTGGACTGAAAAGAAGCTACTGTTCTAGTCAGTTTCCTAAGTGGAGTTGAACTAGATATGGCCTATCATTCGGAAGCACAGTTCTTTTGTTCTGAGCAAGCTCACTGTTCTAGCCCAATAGGAAACACAGTAGATTAGAAGAGTGCTCTTTTCTCAAAAGCAGAGTGTGTTTCTTGAAAGGCGAGCTAGTGTTTGTTTCCCAATCAGAAAAGGATTTGAATCACATGCAGTTTCTGGTCCTATGAGCAAGAGTTGTTTTGTGGTAAAAAAAAAAGTCACTTTTGTGCTCCCTTCGCCATACACAGTGCAAAGAGCACTCGCCTCTGTTTCCAGCAAGTACAGTGTATTGGACTGAAGAGAAGCTACTGTTCTTGTCAGGTTCCTAAGTGGAGTTGAACGAGATATGGCCCGTGTGTTGGAAGCACAGTGCTTTTGTGCTGAGCAAGCTCACTGTTCGGGCCCTATAGGAAACACAGTAGAGTAGAAGAGTGCTCTTTTCTCAAAAGCTGAGTGTGTTTCTTGTAAGGCAAGCTGGTGTTTGTTTCCCAGTCCTAAATGGAGTTGAATCACATGCAGTCTCTTGTCCTACGAGCAAGAGTTGTTTTCTGGTAAGAAGAGTCACTATTGCGCTCCTATTGCCATACACAGTGCAAATAGCACTCGCGTCTGTTCCCAGCAAGTACAGCGATTTGGACTGAAAAGAAGCTACTGTTCTCGTGAGTTTCCTAAGTGGAGTTGAACTAGATATGGCCCGAACATCGGAAGAACAGATCTTTTGTTCTGAGGAAGCTCACTGTTCTGGCCCTATAGGAAACACAGTAGATTAGAAGAGTGCTCTATTGTCAAAAGCAGAGTGTGTTTCTTGTAAGGCGAGATTGTGTTTGTTTCCCAGTCAGAAATGTAGTTGAATCACATGCATTTTCTGGTCCTATGAGCAGGAGTTGTTTTCTGGTAAGAAGAGTCACTATTGCGCTCTCACTGCCATACACAGTGCAAATAGCACTCGCGTCTGTTCCCAGCAAGTACAGTGTATTGGACTGAAGAGAAGCTACTGTTCTCCTCAGTTTCCTAAGTGGAGTTGAACTAGATATGGCCCGTACGTTGGAAGCACAGTTCTTTTGTTCTGAGCAAGCTAACTGTTCTGGCCCTATAGGAAACACAGTAGATTAGAAGAGTGCTCTTTTCTCAAAAGCAGAGTGTGTTTCTTGAAAGGCGAGCTAGTGTTTGTTTCCCAATCAGAAAAGGATTTGAATCACATGCAGTTTCTGGTCCTATGAGCAAGAGTTGTTTTGTGGTAAAAAAAGTCACTTTTGTGCTCCCTTTGCCATACACAGTGCAAAGAGCAATCGCGTCTGTTTCCAGCAAGTACAGTGTATTGGACTGAAGAGAAGCTACTGTTCTTGTCAGGTTCCTAAGTGGAGTTGAACTAGATATGGCCCGTGTGTTGGAAGCACAGTGCTTTTGTGCTGAGCAAGCTCACTGTTCTGGCCCTATAGGAAACACAGTAGAGTAGAAGAGTGCTCTTTTCTCAAAAGCAGAGTGTGTTTCTTGTAAGGCAAGCTAGTGTTTGTTTCCCAGTCTTAAATATAGTTGAATCACATGCAGTTTCTTGTCCTACAAGCAAGAGTTGTTTTCTGGTAGGAAGAGTCACTATTGCGCTCCTATTGCCATACACAGTGCCAATAGCACTCGCGTCTGTTCCCAGCAAGTACAGTGTTTTGGACTGAAAAGAAGCTACTGTTCTCGTCAGTTTCCTAAGTGGAGTTGAACTAGATATGGCCCGAACATCAGAAGCACAGATCTTTTGTTCTGAGGAAGCTCACTGTTCTGGCCCTATAGGAAACACAGTAGATTAGAAGAGTGCTCTTTTGTCAAAAGCAGAGTGTGTTTCTTGTAAGGCGAGATTGTGTTTGTTTCCCAGTCAGAAATGTAGTTGAATCACATGCAGTTTCTGGTCCTACGAGCAGGAGTTGTTTTCTGGTAAGAAGAGTCACTATTGCGCTCTCACTGCCATACACAGTGCAAATAGCACTCGCGTCTGTTCCCAGCAAGTACAGTGTATTGGACTAAAGAGAAGCTACTGTTCTCGTCAGTTTCCTAAGTGGAGTTGAAATAGATATGGCCCGTACGTTGGAAGCACAGTTCTTTTGTTCTGAGCAAGCTCACTGTTCTGGCCCTGTAGGAAACACAGTAGATTAGAAGAATGCTCTTTTCTCAAAAGCAGAGTGTATTTCTTGTACGGCGAGCTAGTGTTTGTTCCCCAATTAGAAAAGGATTTGAATCACATGCAGTTTCTGGTCCTAGGCGCAAGAGTTGTTTTGTGGTAAAAAGAGTAACTATTGTGCTCCATTCGCCATACACAGTGCAAAGAGCACTCGCGTCTGATCCCAGCAAGTACAGTGTATTGGACTCAAGAGAAGCTACTGTTCTTGTCAGTTTCCTAAGCAGAGTTGAACTAGATATGGCCCGTGTGTCGGAAACACAGTTCTTTTGTTCTGAGGAAGCTCACTGTTCTGGCCCTATAGGAAACACAGTAGATTAGAAGAGTGCTCTTTTCTCAAAAGCAGAGTGTGTTTCTTGTAAGGCGAGCTACTATTTGTTTCCCAGTCAGAAATGGAGTTGAATCACATGCAGTTTTTGGTCCTACGAACAAGAGTTGTTTTCTGGTAAGAAGAGTCACTATTGTGCTCCCATTGCCATACACAGTGCAATAGCACTCGCGTCTGTTCCCATCAAGTACAGTGTATTGGACTGAAGAGAAGCTACTGTTCTTGTCAGTTTCCCAAGCAGAGTTGAACGAGATATGACCTGTGTGTGTAGGAAGCACAATTTTTTTCTTCTGAGCAAGCTCACTGTTCTGGCCCTATAGGAAACACAGGAGAGTAGAAGAGTGCTCTTTTCTCAAAAGCAGAGTGTGTTTGTTGTAAGGCGAGCTAGTATTTGTTTCCCAGTCAGAAATGGAGTTGAATCACATGCAGTTTCTGGTCCTACGAGCAAGAGTTGTTTTCTGGTAAGATGAGTCACTATTGCGCTCCCATTGCCATACAGAGTTCAAATAGCACTCGCGTCTGTTCCCAGCAAGTACAGTGTATTGGACTCAAGAGAAGCTACTGTTCTTGTCAGGTTCCTAAGCAGAGTTGAACTAGATATGGCCCGTGTGTGTAGAAAGCACAGTTCTTTTGTTCTGAGCAAGCTCACTGTTCTGGCCCTATAGGAAACACAGTATAGAAGAAGAGTGCTCTTTTCTCAAAAGCAGAGTGTGTTTCTTGTAAGGCGAGCTAGCATTTGTTTCCCATTCGTAAACGGAGTTGAATCACATGCAGTTTCTGGTCCTACAAGCAAGAGTTGTTTTCTGCGAAGAAGAGTCACTATTGTGCTCACATTGCCATACACATTGCAAATAGCATTCGCGTCTTCACACAGCAAGTACAGTGTATTGGACTGAAGAGAAGCTACTGTTCTTGTCATTTTCCTAAGCAGAGTTGAACTAGATATGGCCCGTGTGTGTAGGAAGCACAGTTCTTTTGTTCTGAGCAAGCTCACTGTTCTGGCCCTATAGGAAACACAGTAGAGTAGAAGAGTGCTCTTTTCTCAAAAGCAGGGTGTGTTTTTTGTAAGGCGAGCTAGTGTTTGTTTCCCAGTGCTAAATGGAGTTGAATCACATGTAGTTTCTTGTCCTGCAAGCAAGAGTTGTTTTCTGGTAAGAAGAGTCACTACTGTGCTCCCATTGCCATACACAGTGCAAATAGCAATCACCTCTGTTTCCAGCAAGTACAGTGTATTGGACTGAAGAGAAGCTACTGTTCTCGTCAGTTTCCTAAGTGGAGTTGAACGAGATATGGCCTGTACTTCAGTAACACAGTTCTTTTGTTCTGAGCAAGCTCATTTTTCTGGCCCTATAGGAAACACAGTAGATTAGAAGAGTGCTCTTTTCTCAAAAGCAGAGTGTGTTTCTTGTAAGGCGAGCTGGTATTTGTTTCCCAATCAGAAATGGAGTTGACTCACATGCAGTTTCTGGTCCTACGAGCATGAGTTGTTTTCTCTTAAGAAGAGTCACTATTGTGCTCCATTTGCCATACACAGTGCAAATAGCACTCGCGTCTGTTCCCAGCAAGTACAGTGTATTGGACTGAAGAGAAGCTACTGTTCTCGTCAGGTTCCTAAGCAGAGTTGAACTAGATATGGCCCGTGTGTGTAGAAAGCACAGTTCTGTTGTTCTGAGCAAGGTCACTGTTCTGGCCCTATAGGAAACACAGAATAGAAGTAGAGTGCTCTTTTCTCAAAAGCAGAGTGTGTTTCATGTAAGGCGAGCTAGCATTTGTTTCCCAGTAGTAAACGGAGTTGAATCACATGCAGTTTCTGGTCCTACGAGCAAGAGTTGTTTTCTGCTAAGAAGAGTCACTATTGTGCTCCCATTGCCATACACAGCACAAATAACACTCGCTTCTGTTCCCAGCAAGTACAGTGTATTGGACTGAAGAGAAGATACTGTTCTTATCAGTTTCCAAAGCAGAGTTGAACTAGATATGGCCCGTGTGTGTAGGAAGCACAATTCTTTTGTTCTGAGCAAGCTTACTGTTCTGGCCCTATAGGAAACACAGGAGAGTAGAAGAGTGCTCTTTTCTCAAAAGCACAGTGTGTTTCTTGTAAGGTGAGCTAGTATTTGTTTCCCAGTCAGAAATGAATTTGAATCAAATGCAGGTTCTTCTCCTATGAGCAAGAGTTGTTTTCTGCTGAGAAGAGTCACTATTGCGCTCCCATTGCCATACACAGTGCAAATAGCACTCGCGTCTGTTCCCAGCAAGTACAGTGTATTGGACTGAAGAGAAGCTACTGTTCTTTTCAGTTTCCTAAGCAGAGTTGAACTAGATGGCCCGTGTGTGTAGGAAGCACAGATCTTTTGTTCTTAGCAAGCTCACTATTCTGGCCCTGTAGGAAACACAGGAGATTAGAAGAGTGCTCTTTTCTCAAAAGCAGAGTGTGTTTCTTGTAAGGCGAGCTAGTATTTGTTTCCCAGTCAGAAATGGAGTTGAATCACATGCAGTTTCTGGTCCTATGAGCAAGAGTTGTTTTTGTGTAAGAAGAGTCACTGTTGGGCTCCATTTGCCATACACAGTGCAAATAGCACTGGCGTCTGTTCCCAGCAATTACAGTGTATTGGACTGAAGAGAAGCTACTGTTCTCGTCAGTTTCCTAAGTGGAGTTGAAGTAGATATGGCCCGTACATCAGAAGCACAGATCTTTTTTTCTGAGCAAGCTCACTGTTCTGGCCCTATAGGAAACACAGGAGATTAGAAGAGTGCTCTTTTCTCAAAAGCAGAGTGTGTTTCTTGTAAGGCGAGCTAGTATTTGTTTCCCAGTCAGAAATGGAGTTGAATCACATGCAGTTTCTGGTCCTATGAGCAAGAGTTGTTTTGTGGTAAAACGAGTCACTTTTGTGCTCCATTCGCCATACACAGTGCAAAGAGCACTCGCGTCTGATCCCAGCAAGTACAGTGTATTGGACTGAAGAGAAGCTACTGTTCTTGTCAGTTTCCAAAGCAGAGTTGAACTAGACATGGCCCGTGTGTGTAGGAAGCACAGCTCTTTTGTTCTGAGCAAGGTCACTGTTCTGGCCCTATAGGAAACACAGTAGATTAGAAGAGTGCTCTTTTCTCAAAAGCAGAGTGTGTTTCTTGTAAGGCGAGCTAGCATTTGTTTCCCAGTCCTAAATGGAGTTGAATCACATGCAGTTTCTTGTCCTTCAAGCAAGAGTTGTTTGCTGGTAAGAAGAGTCACTATTGTGCTCCCATTGCTATACACAGTGCAATAGCACTCGCGTCTGTTCCCAGCAAGTACAGTTTATTGGACTGAAGGGAAACTACTGTTCTTGTCAGTTTCCTAAGCAGAGTTGAACTAGATATGGCCCGTGTGTGTAGGAAGCACAGTACTTTTGTTCTGAGCAAGCTCACTGTTCTGACCCTATAGGAAACACAGTAGATTAGATGAGTGCTCTTTTCTCAAAAGCAGAGTGTGTTTCTTGTAAGGCGAGCTAGTGTTTGTTCCCAATCAGAAAAGGATTTGAATCACATGCAGTTTCTGGTCCTATGAGCAAGAGTTGTTTTGTGGTAAAAATAGTCACTTTTGTGCTCCATTCGCCATACACAGTGCAAAGAGCACTCGAGTCTGTTCCCAGCAAATACAGTGTATTGGACTGAAGAGAAGCTACTGTTCTTGTCAGTTTCCTAAGCAGAGTTGAACTAGATATGGCCCGTGTCTCAGAAGCACAGTTCTTTTGTTCTGAGCAAGCTCACTCTTCTGGCCCTATAGGAAACACAGTAGATTAGAAGAGTGCTCTTTTCTCAAAAGCAGAGTGTGTTTCTTGATTGGCGAGCTACTATTTGTGTCCCAGTCAGAAATGGATTTGAATCACATACAGTTTCTGGTCCTACGAGCAAGAGTTGTTTTCTGGTAAGAAGAGTCACTATTGCGCTCCCATTGCCATACACAGTGCAAATAGCACTCCCGTCTGTTCCCTGCAAGTACAGTGTATTGGACTGAAGAGAAGCTACTGTTCTAGTCAGTTTCTTAAGTGGAGTTGAACTAGATATGGCCCATACATGGGAAGCACAGTTCTTTTGTTCTGAGCAAGCTCACTCTTCTGGCCCTATAGGAAACACAGTAGATTAGAAGAGTGCTCTTTTCTCAAAAGCAGAGTGTGTTTCTTGTAAGGCGAGCTAGGGTTTGTTTCCCAATCAGAAAAGGATTTGAATTACATGCAGTTTCTGGTCCTACGAGCAAGAGTTGTTTTGTGGTAAAAAGAGTCACTTTTGTGCTCCATTTGCCATGCACAGTGCAAAGAGCACTCGCGTCTGTTCCCAGCAAGTACAGTGTATTGGACTGAAGAGTAGCTACTGTTCTTGTCAGTTTCCTAAGTGGAGTTGAACTAGATTGGCTTGTACGTTGGAAGCACAGTTCTTTTGCTCTGAGCAAGCTCACTGTTCTGGCCATAAAGGAAACACAGTAGATTAGAAGAGTGCTCTTTTCTCAAAAGCAGAGTGTGTTTGTTGTAAGGCGAGCTACTATTTGTTTCCCAGTCAGAAATGGAGTTGAATCACATGCAGTTTCTGGTCCTACGAGCAAGAGTTGTTTTCTGTAAGAAGAGTCACTATTGTGCTCCCATTGCCTTACACAGTGCAAATAGCTCTCGCATCTGTTCCCAGCAAGTACAGTGTATTGGACTGAGGAGAAGCGACTGTTCTCGTCAGTTTCCTAAGTTGAGTTGAACTAGATATGGCCCGTACGTCGGAAGCACTGTTCTTTTCTTCTGAGCAAGCTCAATATTCTGGCCCTATAGGAAACACAGTAGATTAGAAGAGTGCTCTTTTCTCAAAAGCAGAGTGTGTTTCTTGTAAGGTGAGCTACTATTTGTTTCCCAGTCAGAAATGGAGTTGAATCACATGTAGTTTCTGGTCCTATGAGCAAGAGTTGTTTTCTGGTAAGAAGAGTCACTATTGTGCTCCATTCGCCATACACAGTGCAAAGAGCACTTGCGTCTGTTCCCAGCAAGTACAGTGTATTGGACTGAAGAGAAGCTACTGTTCTTGTCAGTTTCCTAAGCAGAGTTGAACTAGATATGGCCCGTGTGTCGGAAGCACAGTTCTTTTGTTCTGAGCAAGCTCACTGTTCAGGCCCTATATGAAACACAGGAGAGTAGAAGCGTGATCTTTTCTCAAAAGATGAGTGTGTTTCTTGTAAGACGAGCTAGTGTTTGTTTCCCAGTCCTATATGGAGTTGAATCACATGCAGTTTCTTGTCCTACGAGCAAGAGTTGTTTTTTGGTAAGAAGAGTCACTATTGTGCTCCCATTGCCATACACAGTGCAAATAGCACTTGCATCTGTTCCCAGCAAGTACAGTGCATTGGACTGAAGAGAAGCTACTGTTCTCGTCAGTTTCCTAAGTTGAGTTGAACTAGATATGGCCCATATGTCGGAAGCACAGTTCTTTTCTTCTGAGCAAGCTCACTGTTCTGGCACTATAGGCAACACAGTAGATTAGAAGAGTGCTCTTTTCTCAAAAGCAGAGTGTGTTTCTTGTAAGGCGAGCTACTATTTGTTTCCCAGTCAGAAATGGAGTTTAATCACATGTAGTTTCTGGTCCTACGAGCAAGAGTTGTTTTCTGGTAAGAAGAGTCACTATTGTGCTCCCATTGCCATACACAGTGCAAATAGCACTCGCGTCTATTCCCAGCAAGTACAGTGTATTGGACTGAGGAGAAGCTACTGTTCTCATCAGTTTCCTAAGTGGAGTTGAACTAGATATGGCCCGTATATCGGAAGCACAGTTCTGTTGTTCTGAGCAAGCTCACTGTTCTGGCCCTATAGGAAACACAGTAGATTAGAAGAGTGCTCTTTTCTCAAAAGCAGAGTGTGTTTCTTGTAAGGCGAGCTAGTGTTTGTTTCCCAATCAGAAAAGGATTTGAATCACATGCAGTTTCTGGTCCTATGAGCAAGAGTTGTTTTGTGGTAAAAACAGTCACTTTTGTGCTCCATTCGCCATACACAGTGCAAAGAGCACTCGAGTCTGTTCCCAGCAAATACAGTGTATTGGACTGAAGAGAAGCTACTGTTCTTGTCAGTTTCCTAAGCAGAGTTGAACTAGATATGGCCCGTGTCTCAGAAGCACAGTACTTTTGTTCTGAGCAAGCTCACTCTTCTGGCCTTATAGGAAACACAGTAGATTAGAAGAGTGCTCTTTTCTCAAAAGCAGAGTGTGTTTCTTGTTTGGCGAGCTACTATTTGTTTCCCAGTCAGAAATGGATTTGAATCACATACAGTTTCTGGTCCTATGAGCAAGAGTTGTTTTCTGGTAAGAAGAGTCACTATTGTGCTCCCATTGTCATACACAGTGCAAATAGCACTCCCGTCTGTTCCCTGCAAGTACAGTGTATTGGACTGAAGAGAAGCTACTGTTCTCGTCAGTTTCTTAAGTGGAGTTGAACTAGATATGGCCCATACATGGGAAGCACAGTTCTTTTGTTCTGAGCAAGCACACTCTTCTGGCCCTATAGAAAACACAGTAGATTAGAAGAGTGCTCTTTTCTCAAAAGCAGAGTGTGTTTCTTGTAAGGCGAGCTAGGGTTTGTTTCCCAATCAGAAAAGGATTTGAATTACATGCAGTTTCTGGTCCTATGAGCAAGAGTTGTTTTGTGGTAAAAAGAGTCACTTTTGTGCTCCATTTGACATGCACAGGGCAAAGAGCACTGGCGTCTGTTCCCAGCAAGTACAGTGTATTGGACTGAAGAGAAGCTACTGTTCTCTTCAGTTTCCAAAGTGGAGTTGAACTAGATATGGCCTGTATGTTGGAAGAACAGTTCTTTTCTTCTGAGCAATCTCACTGTTCTGGCCCTATAGGAAACACAGGAGAATAGAAGAGTGCTCTTTCCTCAAAAGCAGAGTGTGTTTCTTGTAAGGCGAGCTACCATTTGTTTCCCAGTCAGAAATGGAGTTGAATCACATGCAGTTTCTTGTCCTACGAGCAGGAGTTGTTTTCTGGTAAGAAGAGTCACTATTTTGCCTCCAATGCCATACACAGTGCAAATAGCACTTGCGTCTGTTCCCAGCAAGTACAGTGTATTGGACTGAAGAGAAGCTACTGTTCTCATCAGTTTCCTAAGTGGAGTTGAACTAGATATGCCTGTATGTCGGAAGCATAGTTCTGTTGTTCTGAGCAAGCTCACTGTTCTGGCCCTATAGGAAACACAGTAGATTAGAAGAGTGCTCTTTTCTCAAAAGCAGAGTGTGTTTCTTGTAAGGCGAGCTAGTGTTTGTTTCCCAATCAGAAAAGGATTTGAATCACATGCAGTTTCTGGTCCTATGAGCAAGAGTTGTTTTGTGGTAAAAATAGTCACTTTTGTGCTCCATTCGCCATACACAGTGCAAAGAGCACTCGAGTCTGTTCCCAGCAAATACAGTGTATTGGACTGAAGAGAAACTACTGTTCTTGTCAGTTTCCTAAGCAGAGTTGAACTAGATATGGCCCGTGTATCAGAAGCACAGTACTTTTGTTCTGAGCAAGCTCACTGTTCTGGCCCTATAGGAAACACAGTAGATTAGAAGAGTGCTCTTTTCTCAAAAGCAGAGTGTGTTTCTTGTTTGGCGAGCTATTATTTGTTTCCCAGTCAGAAATGGATTTGAATCACATACAGTTTCTGGTCGTACGAGCAAGAGTTGTTTTCTGGTAAGAAGAGTCACTATTGTGCCTCCATTGCCATACACAGTACAAATAGCACTCGCGTCTGTTCCCAGCAAGTACAGTGTATTGGACTGTAGAGAAGCTACTGTTCTCGTCAGTTTCTTAAGTGGAGTTGAACTAGATATGGCCCGTACATCGGAAGCACAGTTCTTTTGTTCTGAGCAAGCTCACTCTTCTGGCCCTATAGGAAACACAGTAGATTAGAAGAGTGCTCTTTCTCAAAAGCAGAGTGTGTTTCTTGTAAGGCGAGCTAGGGTTTGTTTCCCAATCAGAAAACGATTTGAATCACATGCAGTTTCTGGTCCTACGAGCAAAAGTTGTTTGGTGTTAAAAAGAGTCACTTTTGTTCTCCATTCGCCATGCACAGTGCAAAGAGCACTTGCGTCTGTTCCCAGCAAGTACAGTGTATTGGACTGAAGAGTAGCTACTGTTCTTGTCAGTTTCCTAAGTGGAGTTGAACTAGATTGGCTTGTACGTTGGAAGCACAGTTCTTTTGTTCTGAGCAAGCTCACTGTTCTGGCCATAAAGGAAACACAGTAGATTAGAAGAGTGCTCTTTTCTCAAAAGCAGAGTGTGTTTGTTGTAAGGCGAGCTAATATTTGTTTCCCAGTCAGAAATGGAGTTGAATCACATGCAGTTTCTGGTCCTAAGAGCAAGAGTTGTTTTCTGTAAGAAGAGTCACTATTGTGCTCCCGTTGCCTTACACAGTGCAAATAGCTCTCGCATCTGTTCCCAGCAAGTACAGTGTATTGGACTGAGGAGAAGCTACTGTTCTCGTCAGTTTCCTAAGTTGAGTTGAACTAGATATGGCCCGTACGTCGGAAGCACTGTTCTTTTCATCTGAGCAAGATCAATATTCTGGCCCTATAGGAAACACAGTAGATTAGAAGAGTGCTCTTTTCTCAAAAGCAGAGTGTGTTTCTTGTAAGGTGAGCTACTATTTGTTTCCCAGTCAGAAATGGAGTTGAATCACATGTAGTTTCTGGTCCTATGAGCAAGAGTTGTTTTCTGGTAAGAAGAGTCACTATTGTGCTCCCATTGCCTTACACAGTGCAAATAGCACTCGCGTCTGTTCCCAGCAAGTACAGTGTATTGGACTGAAGAGCAGCTACTGTTCTCGTCAGTTTCCTAAGTGGAGTTGAACTAGATATGGCCCGTATGTCAGAAGCACAGTTCTATTGTTCTGAGTAAGCTCACTGTTCTGGCCCTATAGGAAACACAGTAGATTAGAAGAGTGCTCTTTTCTCAAAAGCAGAGTGTGTTTCTTGTAAGGCGAGCTAGTGTTTGTTTACCAATCAGAAAAGGATTTGAATCACATGCAGTTTCTGGTCCTATGAGCAAGAGTTGTTTTGTGGTAAAAAATAGTAACTATTGTGCTCCATTCGCCATACACAGTGCAAAGAGCACTCGCGTCTGTTCCCAGCAAGTACAGTGTATTGGACTGAAGAGAAGCTACTGTTCTTGTCAGTTTCCTAAGCAGAGTTGAACTAGATATGGCCCGTGTGTCGGAAGCACAGTTCTTTTGTTCTGAGCAAGCTCACTGTTCAGGCCCTATATGAAACACAGGAGAGTAGAAGCGTGATCTTTTCTCAAAAGATGAGTGTGTTTCTTGTAAGATGAGCTAGTGTTTGTTTCCCAGTCCTATATGGAGTTGAATCACATGCAGTTTCTTGTCCTACGAGCAAGAGTTGTTTTTTGGTAAGAAGAGTCACTATTGTGCTCCCATTGCCATACACAGTGCAAATAGCACTTGCATCTGTTCCCAGCAAGTACAGTGTATTGGACTGAAGAGAAGCTACTGTTCTCGTCAGTTTCTTAAGTGGAGTTGAACTAGATATGGCCCGTACATGGGAAGCACAGTTCTTTTGTTCTGAGCAAGCTCACTCTTCTGGCCCTATAGGAAACACAGTAGATTAGAAGAGTGCTCTTTTCTCAAAAGCAGAATGTGTTTCTTGTAAGGCGAGCTAGGGTTTGTTTCCCAATCAGAAAAGGATTTGAATTACATGCAGTTTCTGGTCCTACGAGCAAGAGTTGTTTTGTGGTAAAAAGAGTCACTTTTGTGCTCCATTTGCCATGCACAGTGCAAAGAGCACTGGCGTCTGTTCCCAGCAAGTACAGTGTATTGGACTGAAGAGAAGCTACTGTTCTCTTCAGTTTCCTTAGTGGAGTTGAACTAGATATGGCCTGTATGTTGGAAGAACAGTTCTTTTCTTCTGAGCAATCTCACTGTTCTGGCCCTATAGGAAACACAGGAGAGTAGAAGAGTGCTCTTTCCTCAAAAGCAGAGTGTGTTTCTTGTAAGGCGAGCTACCATTTGTTTCCCACTCAGAAATGGAGTTGAATCACATGCAGTTTCTTGTCCTGCGAGCAGGAGTTGTTTTCTGGTAAGAAGAGTCACTATTTTGCCTCCATTGCCATACACAGTGCAAATAGCACTTGCGTCTGTTCCCAGCAAGTACAGTGTATTGGACTGAAGAGAAGCTACTGTTCTCGTCAGTTTCTTAAGGGGAGTTGAACTAGATATGGCCCGTACATTGGAAGCACAGTTCTTTTGTTCTGAGCAAGCTCACTCTTCTGGCCCTATAGGAAACACAGTACATTAGAAGAGTGCTCTTTCTCAAAAGCAGAGTGTGTTTCTTGTAAGGCGAGCTAGGGTTTGTTTCCCAATCAGAAAACGATTTGAATCACATGCAGTTTCTGGTCCTACGAGCAAGAATTGTTTTCTGGTAAGAAGAGTAACTATTGTGCTCCATTTGCCATGCACAGTGCAAAGAGCACTCGCGTCTGTTCCCAGCAAATACAGTGTATTGGACTGAAGAGAAGCTACTGTTCTTGTCAGTTTCCTAAGTGGAGTTGAACTAGATATGGCCCATAAGTCAGAAGCACAGTTCTTTTGTTCTGAGCAAGCTCACTGTTTTGGCCTTTAGGAAACACAGTAGATTAGAAGAGTGCTCTTATCTCAAAAGCAGAGTGTGTTTCTTCTAAGGCGAGCTAGTGTTTGTTTCACAGTCCTATATGGAGTTGAATCACATGCAGTTTCTGGTCCTAGGAGCAAGAGTTGTTTTCTGGTAAGAAGAGTCACTATTGTGCTCCCATTGCCTTACACAGTGCAAATAGCTCTCGCATCTGTTCCCAGCAAGGACAGTGTACTGGACTGAGGAGAATCTACTGTTCTCGTCAGTTTCCTAAGTGGAGTTGAACTAGATATGGCCCGTACGTTGGAAGCACTGTTCTTTTGTTCTGAGCAAGCTCAATGTTCTGGCCCTATAGGAAACACAGTAGATTAGAAGAGTGCTCTTTTCTCAAAAGCAGAGTGTGTTTCTTGTAAGGCGAGCTAGGGTTTGTTTCCCAATCAGAAAAGGATTTGAATCACATGCAGTTTCTGGTCCTATGAGCAAGAGTTGTTTTGTGGTAAAAAGAGTCACTTTTGTGCTCCATTCGCCATGCACAGTGTAAAGAGCACTCGTGTCTGTTTCCAGCAAGTACAGTGTATTGGACTGAAGAGAAGCTACTGTCTTGTCAGTTTCCTAAGTGGAGTTGAACTAGATTGGCCTGTACGTTGGAAGCACAGTTCTTTTGTTCTGAGCAAGCTCAATGTTCTGGACATATAGGAAACACAGTAGATTAGAAGAGTGCTCTTATCTCAAAAGCAGAGTGTGTTTCTTGTAAGGCGAGCTAGTGTTTGTTTCCCAGTCCTATATGGAATTGAATCACATGCAGTTTCTGGTCCTATGAGAAAGAGTTTTTTCTGGTAAGAAGAGTCACTATTCTGCTCCCATTGTCATACACAGTGCAAAGAGCACTGGAGTCTGTTCCCAGCAAGTACAGTGTATTGGACTGAAGGGAAGCTACTGTTCTTGTCAGTTTCCTAAGCAGAGTTGAACTAGATATGTCCCGTGTGTGGGAAGCACAGTGCTTTTGTTCTGAGCAAGCTCACTCTTCTGGCCCTATAGGAAACACAGTAGATTAGAAGAGTGCTCTTTTCTCAAAAGCAGAGTGTGTTTCTTGTAAGGCGAGCTACTATTTGTTTCCCAGTCAGAAATGGAGTTGAATCACATACAGTTTCTGGTCCTACGAGCAAGAGTTGTTTTCTGGTAAGAAGAGTCACTATTGTGCTCCCATTGCCATGCACAGTGCAAATATCACTTGCGTCTGTTCCCAGCAAGTGCAGTGTATTGTACTGAGGAGAAGCTACTGTTCTTGTCAGTTTCCTAAGTTGAGTTGAACTAGATATTGCCCGTACGTCGGAAGCACTGTTCTTTTCTTCTGAGCAAGCTCAATATTCTGGCCCTATAGGAAACACAGTAGATTAGAAGAGTGCTCTTTTCTCAAAAGCCGAGTGTGTTTCCTGTAAGGCGAGCTACTATTTGTTTCCCAGTCAGAAATGGAGTTGAATCACATGCAGTTTCTGGTCCTACGAGGAAGAGTTGTTTTCTGTTAAGAAGAGTCACTATTGCGCTCCCATTGCCATACACAGTGCAAAGAGCACTGGAGTCTGTTCCCAGCAAGTACAGTGTATTGGACTGAGGAGAAGCTACTGTTCTCGTCAGTTTCCGAAGCTGAGTTGAACTAGATATGGCCCGTACGTTGGAAGCACTGTTCTTTTCTTCTGAGCAAGCTCAATATTCTGGCCCTGTAGGAAACACAGTAGATTAGAAGAGTGCTCTTTTCTCAAAAGCAGAGTTTGTTTCTTGTAAGGCGAGCTAGTGTTTGTTTCCCAATCAGAAAAGGATTTGAATCACATGCAGTTTCTTGTCCTATGAGCAAGAGTTGTTTTCTGGTAAGAAGAGTCACTATTGTGCTCCATTCGCCATACACAGTGCAAATAGCACTTGCATCTATTCCCAGCAAGTACAGTGTATTGGACTGAAGAGAAGCTACTGTTCTTGTCAGTTTCCTAAGCAGAGTTGAACTAGATATGGCCCATGTGTCGGAAGCACAGTTCTTTTATTCTGAGCAAGCTCACTGTTCTGGCCCTATAGGAAACACAGTAGATTAGAAGAGTTCTCTTTTCTCAAAAGCAGAGTGTGTTTCTTATAAGGCGAGCTAGTGTTTGTTTCCCAGTTCTAAATGGAGTTGAATCACATGCAGTTTCTGATCCTACGAGCAAGAATTGTTTTCTGGTAAGAAGAGTCACTATTGTGCCCCCATTGCCATAAAAAGTGCAAATAGCACTTGCGTCTCTTCCCAGCAAATACAGTGTATTGGACTGAAGAGAAGCTACTGTTCTCGTCAGTCTCCTAAGTGGAGTTGAACTAGATATGGCCCGTAAGTCAGAAGCACAGTTCTTTTGTTCTGAGCAAGCTCACTCTTCTGGCCCTATAGGAAACACAGTAGATGAGAAGACTGCTCTTTCTCAAAAGCAGAGTGTGTTTCTTGTAAGGCGAGCTAGGGTTTGTTTCCCAATCAGAAAAGGATTTGAATCACATGCAGTTTCTGGTCCTACGAGCAAGGGTTGTTTTGTGTTAAAAAGAGTCACTTTTGTGCTCCATTCGCCATGCACCATGCAAAGAGCACTCGCGTCTGTTCCCAGCAAGTACAGTGTATTGGACTGAAGAGAAGCTACTGTTCTTGTCAGTTTCCTAAGTGGAGTTGAACTAGGTTGGCCTGTATGTTGGAAGCACAGTTCTTTTGTTCTGAGCAAGCTCACTGTTCTGGCCATATAGGAAACACAGTAGATTAGAAGAGTGCATTTTCTCAAAAGCAGAGTGTGTTTGTTGTAAGGCGAGCTAGTATTTGTTTCCCAGTCAGAAATGGAGTTGAATCACATGCAGTTTCTGGTCCTAGGAGCAAGAGTTGTTTTCTGGTAAGAAGAGTCACTATTGTGCTCCCATTGCCTTACACAGTGCAAATAGCTCTCGCATCTGTTCCCAGCAAGGACAGTGTACTGGACTGAGGAGAAGCTACTGTTCTCGTCAGTTTCCTAAGTGGAGATGAACTAGATATGGCCCGTACGTTGGAAGCACTGTTCTTTTCTTCTGAGCAAGCTCAATGTTCTGGCCCTATAGGAAACACAGTAGATTAGAAGAGTGCTCTTTTCTCAAAAGCAGAGTGTGTTTCTTGTAAGGCGAGCCACTATGTGTTTCCCAGTCAGAAATGGAGCTGAATCACATGTAGTATCTGGTCCTACGAGCAAGAGTTGTTTTCTGGTAAGAAGAGTCACTATTGTGCTCCCATTGCCATACACAGTGCAAATAGCACTCGCGTCTGTTCCCAGCAAGTACAGTGTATTGGACTGATGAGCAGCTACTGTTCTTGTCAGTTTCCTAAGCAGAGTTGAACTAGATATGGCCCGTGTGTCAGAAGCACAGTTCTTTTGTTCTGAGCAATCTCACTGTTCTGGCCGTATAGGAAACACAGTAGATTAGAAGAGTGCTCTTTTCTCAAAAGCAGAGTGTGTTTCTTGTAAGGCGAGCTAGGGTTTGTTTCCCAATCAGAAAAGGATTTGAATCACATGCAGTTTCTGGTCCTACGAGCAAGAGTTGTTTTGTGGTAAAAAGAGTCTCTTTTGTGCTCCATTTGCCATGCACAGTGCAAAGAGCACTCGCGTCTGTTCCCAGCAAGTACAGTGTATTGGACTGAAGAGAAGCTACTGTTCTCGTCAGTTTCCTAAGTGTAGTTGAACTAGATATGGCCTGTATGTTGGAAGCACAGTTCTTTTCTTCTGAGCAAGCTCACTGTTCTGGCCCTATAGGAAACACAGGAGAGTAGAAGAGTGCTCTTTTCTCAAAAGCAGAGTGTGTTTCTTGTAAGGCGAGCTAGTATTTGTTTCCCAGTCAGAAATGGAGTTGAATCACATGCAGTTTCTTGTCCTACGAGCAGGAGTTGTTTTCTGGTAAGAAGAGTCACTTTTGCGCTCCCATTGCCATACACAGTGCAAATGGCACTCGCATCTGTTCCCAGCAAGTACAGTGTATTGAACTGAAGAGAAGCTACTGTTCTCGTCAGTTTCCTAAGTTGAGTTGAACTAGATATGGCCCTTATGTCGGAAGCATAGTTCTGTTGTTCTGAGCAAGCTCACTGTTCTGGCCCTATAGGAAACACAGTAGATTAGAAGAGTGCTCTTTTCTCAAAAGCAGAGTGTGTTTGTTGTAAGGCGAGCTAGTATTTGTTTCCCAGTCAGAAATGGAGTTGAATCACATGCAGTTTCTTGTCCTACGAGCAGGAGTTATTTTCTAATAAGAAGAGTCACTATTGCGCTCCCATTGACATACACAGTGCAAATAGCACTTGCATCTGTTCCCAGCAAGTACAGTGTATTGGACTGAAGAGAAGCTACTGTTCTCGTCAGTTTCCTAAGTGGAGTTGAACTAGATATGGCCCGTAAGTCAGAAGCACAGTTCTTTTGTTCTGAGCAAGCTCACTGTTTTGGCCCTTTAGGAAACACAGTAGATTAGAAGAGTGCTCTTTTCTCAAAAGCAGAGTGTGTTTCTTGTAAGGCGAGCTAGTGTTTGTTTCCCAGTCCTATATGGAGTTGAATCACATGCAGTTTCTGGTCCTAGGAGCAAGAGTTTTTTCTGGTAAGAAGAGTCACTATTGCGCTCCCATTGCCATACACAGTGCAAAGAGCACTGGAGTCTGTTCCCAGCAAGTACAGTGTATTGGCCTGAAGAGAAGCTACTGTTCTTGTCAGTTTCCTAAGCAGAGTTGAACTAGATATGGCCCGTGTGTAGGAAGCACAGTGCTTTTGTTCTGAGCAAGCTCACTCTTCTGGCCCTATAGGAAACACAGGAGAGTAGAAGAGTGCTCATTTCTCAAAAGCAGAGTGTGTTTCTTGTAAGGCGAGCTAGTGTTTGTTTCCCAATCAGAAAAGGATTTGAATCACATGCAGTTTCTGGTCCTATGAGCAAGAGTTGTTTTGTGGTAAAAATAGTCACTTTTGTGCTCCATTTGCCATACACAGTGCAAAGATCACTTGCGTCTGTTCCCAGCAAGTACAGTGTATTGGACTGAAGGGAAGCTACTGTTCTTGTCAGTTTCCTAAGCAGAGTTGAACTAGATATGTACCGTGTGTCGGAAGCACAGTGCTTTTGTTCTGAGCAAGCTCACTCTTCTGGCCATATAGGAAACACAGTAGATTAGAAGAGTGCACTTTTCTCAAAAGCAGAGTGTGTTTCTTGTAAGGCGAGCTACTATTTGTTTCCCAGTCATAAATGGAGTTGAATCACATACAGTTTCTGGTCCTAGGAGCAAGAGTTGTTTTCTGGTAAGAAGAGTCACTATTGCGCTCCCATTGCCATGCACAGTGCAAAGAGCACTCGCGTATGTTCCCAGCAAGTACAGTGTATTGGACTGAAGAGAAGCTACTGTTCTTGTCAGTTTCCTAAGCAGAGTTGAAATAGATATGGCCCGTAAGTCAGAAGCACAGTTCTTTTGTTCTGAGCAAGCTCACTGTTTTGGCCCTTTAGGAAACACAGTAGATTAGAAGAGTGCTCTTATCTCAAAAGCAGAGTGTGTTTCTTGTAAGGCGAGCTAGTGTTTGTTTCCCAGTCCTATATGGAGTTGAATCACATGCAGTTTCTGGTCCTAGGAGCAAGAGTTTTTTCTGGTAAGAAGAGTCACCATTGCGCTCCCATTGCCATACACAGTGCAAAGAGCACTGGAGTCTGTTCCCAGCAAGTACAGTGTATTGGCCTGAAGAGAAGCTACTGTTCTTGTCAGTTTCCTAAGCAGAGTTGAACTAGATATGGCCCGTGTGTAGGAAGCACAGTGCTTTTGTTCTGAGCAAGCTCACTCTTCTGGCCCTATAGGAAACACAGTAGATTAGAAGAGTGCTCTTTTCTCAAAAGCAGATTGTGTTTCTTGTTTGGCGAGCTACTATTTGTTTCCCAGTCAGAAATGGAGTTGAATCACATACAGTTTCTGGTCCTACGAGCAAGAGTTGTTTTCTGGTAAGAAAAGTCAGTATTGCGCTCCCAATGCCATACACAGTGCAAATAGCACTCCCGTCTGTTCCCTGCAAGTACAGTGTATTGGACTGAAGAGAAGCTACTGTTCTCGTCACTTTCTTAAGTGGAATTGAACTAGATATGCCCCGTACTTGGGAAGCACAGTTTTTTTGTTCTGAGCAAGCTCACTCTTCTGGCCCTATAAGAAACACAGTAGATTAGAAGAGTGCTCTTTTCTCAAAAGCAGAGTGTGTTTCTTGTAAGGCGAGATAGGGTTTGTTTCCCAGTCAGAAATGGAGTTGAATCACATGCAGTTTCTGGTCCTACGAGCAAGAGTTGTTTTGTGTTAAAAAGAGACACTTTTGTGCTCCATTCGCCATGCACAGTGCAAAGAGCACTCGCATCTGTTCCCAGCAAGTACAGTGTATTGGACTGAAGAGAAGCTACTGTTCTTGTCAGTTTCCTAAGTGGAGTTGAACTAGGTTGGCCCGTGTGTAGGAAGCACAGTGCTTTTGTTCTGAGCAAGCTCACTCTTCTGGCCCTATAGGAAACACAGTAGATTAGAAGAGTGCTCTTTTCTCAAAAGCAGAGTGTGTTTCTTGTTTGGCGAGCTACTATTTGTTTCCCAGTCAGAAATGGAGTTGAATCACATACAGTTTCTGGTCCTACGAGCAAGAGTTGTTTTCTGGTAAGAAAAGTCAGTATTGCGCTCCCAATGCCATACACAGTGCAAATAGCACTCCCGTCTGTTCCCTGTAAGTACAGTGTATTGGACTGAAGAGAAGCTACTGTTCTCGTCAGTTTCTTAAGTGGAATTGAACTAGATATGGCCCGTACATGGGAAGCACAGTTTTTTTGTTCTGAGCAAGCTCACTCTTCTGGCCCTATAGGAAACACAGTAGATTAGAAGAGTGCTCTTTTCTCAAAAGCAGAGTGTGTTTCTTGTAAGGCGAGATAGGGTTTGTTTCCCAGACAGAAATGGAGTTGAATCACATGCAGTTTCTGGTCCTAGGAGCAAGAGTTGTTTTCTGGTAAGAAGAGTCACTATTGCGCTCCCATTGCCATGCACAGTGCAAATAGCACTCGCGTCTGTTCCCAGCAAGTACAGTGTATTGGACTGAGGAGCAGCTACTGTTCTAGTCAGTTTCCTAAGCAGAGTTGAACTAGATATGGCCCGTGTGTCAGAAGCACAGTTCTTTTGTTCTGAGCAAGCTCACTGTTCTGGCCGTATAGGAAACACAGTAGATTAGAAGAGTGCTCTTTTCTCAAAAGCACAGTGTGTTTCTTGTAAGGCGAGCTAGGGTTTGTTTCCCAATCAGAAAAGGATTTGAATCACATGCAGTTTCTGGTCCTACGAGCAAGAGTTGTTTTGTGGTAAAAAGAGTCTCTTTTGTGCTCCATTTGCCATGCACAGTTCAAAGAGCACTCGCGTCTGTTCCCAGCAAGTACAGTGTATTGGACTGTAGAGAAGCTACTGTTCTCGTCAGTTTCCTAAGTGTAGTTGAACTAGATATGGCCTGTATGTTGGAAGCACAGTTCTTTTCTTCTGAGCAAGCTCACTGTTCTGGCCCTACAGGAAACACAGGAGAGTAGAAGAGTGCTCTTTTCTCAAAAGCAGAGTGTGTTTCTTGTAGGGCGAGCTAGTATTTGTTTCCCAGTCAGAAATGGAGTTGAATCACATACAGTTTCTGGTCCTACGAGCAAGAGTTGTTTTCTGGTAAGAAAAGTCAGTATTGCGCTCCCAATGCCATACACAGTGCAAATAGCACTCCCGTCTGTTCCCTGCAAGTACAGTGTATTGGACTGAAGAGAAGCTACTGTTCTCGTCACTTTCTTAAGTGGAATTGAACTAGATATGCCCCGTACTTGGGAAGCACAGTTTTGTTGTTCTGAGCAAGCTCACTCTTCTGGCCCTATAGGAAACACAGTAGATTAGAAGAGTGCTCTTTTCTCAAAAGCAGAGTGTGTTTCTTGTAAGGCGAGATAGGGTTTGTTTCCCAGTCAGAAATGGAGTTGAATCACATGCAGTTTCTGGTCCTACGAGCAAGAGTGGTTTTGTGGTAAAAAGAGTCACTTTTGTGCTCCATTCGCCATGCACAGTGCAAAGAGCACTCGCGTCTGTTCCCAGCAAGTACAGTGTATTGGACTGAAGAGTAGCTACTGTTCTTGTCAGTTTCCTAAGTGGAGTTGAACTAGGTTGGCCTGTATGTTGGAAGCACAGTTCTTTTGTTCTGAGCAAGCTCACTGTTCTGGCCATATAGGAAACACAGTAGATTAGAAGAGTGCATTTTCTCAAAAGCAGAGTGTGTTTGTTGTAAGGCGAGCTAGTATTTGTTTCCCAGTCAGAAATGGAGTTGAATCACATGCAGTTTCTGGTCCTTGGAGCAAGAGTTGTTTTCTGGTAAGAAAAGTCACTATTGTGCTCCCATTGCCTTACACAGTGCAAATAGCTCTCGCATCTGTTCCCAGCAAGGACAGTGTATTGGACTGAGGAGAAGCTACTGTTCTCGTCAGTTTCCTAAGTGGAGTTGAACGACATATGGCCCGTAAGTCGGAAGCACAGTTCTTTTGTTCTGAGCAAGCTCACTCTTCTGGCCCTATAGGAAACACAGTAGATTAGAAGAGTGCTCTTTTCTCAAAAGCAGAGTGTGTTTCTTGTAAGGCGAGCTACTATTTGTTTCCCAGTCAGAAATGGAGTTGAATCACATGCAGTTTCTTGTCCTACGAGCAGGAGTTGTTTTCTGATAAGAAGAGTCACTATTGCGCTCCCATTGACATACACAGTGCAAATAGCACTCGCATCTGTTCCCAGCAAGTACAGTGTATTGGACTGAAGAGAAGCTACTGTTCTCGTCAGTTTCCTAAGTTGAGTTGAACTAGATATGGCCCGTACGTCAGAAGCACAGTTCTTTTGTTACAAGCAAGCTCACTGTTTTGGCCCTTTAGGAAACACAGTAGATTAGAAGAGTGCTCTTTTCTCAAAAGCAGAGTGTGTTTCTTCTAAGGCGAGCTAGTGTTTGTTTCCCAATCAGAAAAGGATTTGAGTCACATGCAGTTTCTGGTCCTATGAGCAAGAGTTGTTTTGTGGTAAAAATAGTCACTATTGTGCTCCATTCGCCATACACAGTGCAAAGAGCACTCGCATCTGTTCCCAGCAAGTACAGTGTATTGGACTGAAGAGAAGCTACTGTTCTTGTCAGTTTCCTAAGCAGAGTTGAACGAGATATGGCCCGTGTGTCGGAAGCACAGTGCTTTTGTTCTGAGCAAGCTCACTGTTCTGGCCCTATAGGAAACACAGGAGAGTAGAAGAGTGCTCTTTTCTCAAAAGCTGAGTGTGTTTCTTGTAAGACGAGCTAGTGTTTGTTTCCCAGTCCTATATGGAGTTGAATCACATGCAGTTTCTTGTCCTACGAGCAAGAGTTGTGTTCTGGTAAGAAGAGTCACTATTGTGCTCCCATTGCCATTCACAGTGCAAATAGCACTTGCGTCTGTTCCCAGCAAGTACAGTGTATTGGACTGAAGAGAAGCTACTGTTCTTGTCAGTTTCCTAAGTTGAGTTGAACTAGATATGGCCCGTATGTCGGAAGCACAGTTCTTTTCTTCTGAGCAAGCTCACTGTTCTGGCCCTATAGGAATCACAGTAGATTAGAAGAGTGCTCTTTTCTCAAAAGCAGAGTTTGTTTCTTGTAAGGCGAGCTAGTGTTTGTTTCCCAGTCCTATATGGAGTTGAATCACATGCAGTTTCTGGTCCTAGGAGCAAGAGTTTTTTCTGGTAAGAAGAGTCACTATTGCGCTCCCATTGCCACACACAGTGCAAAGAGCACTGGAGTCTGTTCCCAGCAAGTACAGAGTATTGGCCTGAAGAGAAGCTACTGTTCTTGTCAGTTTCCTAAGCAGAGTTGAACTAGATATGGCCCGTGTGTAGGAAGCACAGTGCTTTTGTTCTGAGCAAGCTCACTCTTCTGGCCCTATAGGAAACACAGGAGAGTAGAAGAGTGCTCTTTTCTCAAAAGCAGAGTGTGTTTCTTGTAAGGCGAGCTAGTGTTTGTTTCCCAATCACAAAAGATTTGAACCACATGCAGTTTCTGGTTCTATGAGCAAGAGTTGTTTTGTGGTAAAAATAGTCACTTTTGTGCTCCATTTGCCATACACAGTGCAAAGAGCACTCGCGTCTGTTCCCAGCAAGTACAGTGTATTGGACTGAAGGGAAGCTACTGTTCTTGTCAGTTTCCTAAGCAGAGTTGAACTAGATATGGCCCGTGTGTCCGAAGCACAGTGCTTTTGTTCTGAGCAAGCTCACTCTTCTGGCCCTATAGGAAACACAGTAGATTAGAAGAGTGCTCTTTTCTCAAAAGCAGAGTGTGTTTCTTGTAAGGCGAGCTACTATTTGTTTCCCAGTCATAAATGGAGTTGAATCACATACAGTTTCTGGTCCTAGGAGCAAGAGTTGTTTTCTGGTAAGAAGAGTCACTATTGCGCGCCCATTGCCATGCACAGTGCAAATAGCACTTGCGTCTGTTCCCAGCAAGTACAGTGTATTGGACTGAAGAGAAGCTACAGTCTCGTCAGTTTCCTAAGTGGAGTTGAACTAGATATGGCCCGTATGTTGGATGCAAAGTTCTTTTTTTCTGAGCAAGCTCACTGTTCTGGCCCTATAGGAAACACAGTAGATTAGAAGAGTGCTCTTTTCTCAAAAGCAGAGTGTGTTTGTTGTAAGGCGAGCTAGTATTTGTTTCCCTGTCAGAAATGGAGTTGAATCACATGCAGTTTCTTGTCCTACGAGCAGGAGTTGTTTTCTGATAAGAAGAGTCACTATTGCGCTCCCATTGCCATACACAATGCAAATAGCACTCCCGTCTGTTCCCTGCAAGTACAGTGTATTGGACTGAAGAGAAGCTACTGTTCTCATGAGTTTCTTAAGTGGAGTTGAACTAGATATGGCCCGTACATGGGAAGCACAGTTTTTTTGTTCTGAGCAAGCTCACTCTTCTAGCCCTATAGGAAACACAGTAGATTAGAAGAGTGCTCTTTTCTCAAAAGCAGAGTGTGTTTGTTGTAAGGCGAGCTAGTATTTGTTTCCCAGTCAGAAATGGAGTTGAATCACATGCAGTTTCTGGTCCTAGGAGAAAGAGTTTTTTTCTGGTAAGAAGAGTCACTATTGTGCTCCCATTGCCTTACACAGTGCAAATAGCTCTCGCATCTGTTCCCAGCAAGGACAGTGTATTGGACTGAGGAGAAGCTACTGTTCTCGTCAGTTTCCTAAGTTGAGTTGAACTAGATATGGCCCGTACGTTGGAAGCACTGTTCTTTTCTTCTGAGCAAGCTCAATGTTCTGGCCCTATAGGAAACACAGGAGAGTAGAAGAGTGCTCTTTTCTCAAAAGCAGAGTGTGTTTCTTGTAAGGCGAGCTACTATTTGTTTCCCAGTCAGAAATGGAGTTGAATCACATGTAGTTTCTGGTCCTACGAGCAAGAGTTGTTTTCTGGTAAGAAGAGTCACTATTGTGCTCCCATTGCCATACACAGTGCAAATAGCACTCGCGTCTGTTCCCAGCAAGTACAGTGTATTGGACTGAAGAGCAGGTACTGTTCTTGTCAGTTTCCTAAGCAGAGTTGAACTAGATATGGCCCGTGTGTCAGAAGCACAGTTCTTTTGTTCTGAGCAAGCTCACTGTTCTGGCCCTATAGGAAACACAGTAGATTAGAAGAGTGCTCTTTTCTCAATAGCAGAGTGTGTTTCTTGTAAGGCGAGCTAGGGTTTGTTTCCCAATCAGAGAAGGATTTGAATCACATGCAGTTTCTGGTCCTACGAGCAAGAGTTGTTTTGTGGTAAAAAGAGTCTCTTTTGTGCTCCATTTGCCATGCACAGTGCAAAGAGCACTCGCGTCTGTTCCCAGCAAGTACAGTGTATTGGACTGAAGAGAAGCTACTGTTCTTGTCAGTTTCCTAAGTGGAGTTGAACTAGATATGGCCTGTATGTTGGAAGCACAGTTCTTTTCGTCTGAGCAAGCTCAATGTTCTGGCCCTATAGGAAACACAGGAGAGTAGAAGAGTGCTCTTTTCTCAAAAGCAGAGTGTGTTTCTTGTAAGGCGAGCTAGTATTTGTTTCCCAGTCAGAAATGGAGTTGAATCACATGCAGTTTCTTGTCCTACGAGCAGCAGCTGTTTTCTGGTAAGAAGAGTCACTTTTGTGCTCCCATTGCCATACACAGTGCAAATAGCACTCGCGTCTGTTCCCAGCAAGTACAGTGTATTGGACTGAAGAGAAGCTACTGTTCTCGTCAGTTTCTTAAGTGGATTGAACTAGATATGGCCCGTACATCGGAAGCACAGTTCTTTTCTTCTGAGCAAGCTCACTCTTCTGGCCCTATAGGAAACACAGTAGATTAGAAGAGTGCTCTTTTCTCAAAAGCAGAGTGTGTTTCTTGTAAGGTGAGCTACTATTTGTTTCCCAGTCAGAAATGGAGTTTAATCACATGTAGTTTCTGGTCCAACGAGCAAGAGTTGTTTTCTGGTAAGAAGAGTCACTATTGTGCTCCCATTGCCATACACAGTGCAAATAACACTCGCGTCTGTTCCCAGCATGTACAGTGTATTGGACTGAAGAGAAGCTACTGTTCTCATCAGTTTCCTAAGTTGAGTTGAACTATATATGGCCCGTATGTCGGAAGCACAGTTCTGTTGTTCTGAGCAAGCTCACTGTTTTGGCCCTTTAGGAAACACAGTAGATTAGAAGAGTGCTCTTTTCTCAAAAGCAGAGTGTGTTTCTTGTAAGGCGAGCTAGTTTTTGTTTCCCAATCAGAAAAGGATTTGAATCACATGCAGTTTCTGGTCCTATGAGCAAGAGTTGTTTTGTGGTAAAAATAGTCACTTTTGTGCTCCATTCGCCATACACAGTGCAAAGAGCACTCGAGTCTGTTCCCAGCAAATACAGTGTATTGGACTGAAGAGAAGCTACTGTTCTTGTCAGTTTCCTAAGCAGAGTTGAACTACATATGGCCCGTGTGTCAGAAGCACAGTGCTTTTGTTCTGAGCAAGCTCACTCTTCTGGCCCTATAGGAAACACAGTAGATTAGAAGAGTGCTCTTTTCTCAAAAGCAGAGTGTGTTTCTTGTTTGGCGAGCTACTATTTGTTTCCCAGTCAGAAATGGAGTTGAATCACATACAGTTTCTGGTCCTACGAGCAAGAGTTGTTTTCTGGTAAGAAGACTCACTATTGTGCTCCCATTGCCATACACAGTGCAAATAGCACTAGCGTCTGTTCCCTGCAAGTACAGTGTAGTTGACTGAAGAGAGGCTACTGTTCTCGTCAGTTTCTTAAGTGGAGTTGAACTAGATATGGCCCGTACATGGGAAGCACAGTTCTTTTGTTCTGAGCAAGCTCACTCTTCTGGCCCTATAGGAAACACAGTAGATTAGAAGAGTGCTCTTTTCTCAAAAGCAGAGTGTGTTTCTTGTAAGGCGAGCTAGGGTTTGTTTCCCAATCAGAAAAGGATTTGAATCACATGCAGTTTCTGGTCCTATGAGCAAGAGTTGTTTTGTGGTAAAAAGAGTCACTTTTGTGCTCCATTTTCCTAGCACAGTGCAAAGAGCACTGGCGTCTGTTCCCAGCAAGTACAGTGTATTGGACTGAAGACAAGCTACTGTTCTCTTCAGTTTCCTAAGTGGAGTTGAACTAGATATGGCCTGTATGTTGGAAGCACAGTTCTTTTCTTCTGAGCAAGCTCACTGTTCTGGCCCTACAGAAAACACAGGAGAGTAGAAGAGTGCTCTTTTATCAAAAGCAGAGTGTGTTTCTTGTAAGGCGAGCTACTATTTGTTTCCTAGTCAGAAATAGAGTTGATTCACATGCAGTTTCTTGTCCTACGAGCAGGAGTTGTTTTCTGGTAAGAAGAGTCACTATTGTGCTCCCATTGCCATACACAGTGCAAATAGCACTCGCGTCTGTTCCCAGCAAGTACAGTGTATTGGACTGAAGAGAAGCTACTGTTCTCGTCTGTTTCTTAAGTGGATTGAACTAGATATGGCCCGTACATCGGAAGCACAGTTCTTTTGTTCTGAGCAAGCTCACTCTTCTGGCCCTATAGGAAACACAGTAGATTAGAAGACTGCTCTTTCTCAAAAGCAGAGTGTGTTTCTTGTAAGGCGAGCTAGGGTTTGTTTCCCAATCAGAAAAGGATTTGAATCACATGCAGTTTCTGGTCCTACGAGCAAGAGTTGTTTTGTGTTAAAAAGAGTCACTTTTGTGCTCCATTTGCCATGCACAGTGCAAAGAACACTCGCGTCTGTTCCCAGCAAGTACAGTGTATTGGACTGAAGAGAAGCTACTGTTCTTGTCAGTTTCCTAAGTGGAGTTGAACTAGGTTGGCCTGTATGTTGGAAGCACAGTTCTTTAGTTCTGAGGAAGCTCACTGTTCTGGCCATATAGGAAACACAGTAGATTAGAAGAGTGCTCTTTTCTCAAAAGCAGAGTGTGTTTGTTGTAAGGCGAGCTAGTATTTGTTTCCCAGTCAGAAATGGAGTTGAATCACATGCAGTTTCTGGTCCTAGGAGAGAGTTGTTTTCTGGTAAGAAGAGTCACTATTGCGCTCCCATTGCCTTACACAGTGCAAATAGCTCTCGCATCTGTTCCCAGCAAGGACAGTGTATTGGACTGAGGAGAAGCTACTGTTCTAGTCAGTTTCCTAAGTTGAGTTGAACTAGATATGGCCCGTAAGTTGGAAGCACTGTTCTTTTCTTCTGAGCAAGCTCAATGTTCTGGCCCTATAGGAAACACAGTAGATTGGAAGAGTGCTCTTTTCTCAAAAGCAGAGTGTGTTTCTTGTAAGGCGAGCTACTATTTGTTTCCCAGTCAGAAATGGAGTTGAATCACATGTAGTTTCTGGTCCTACGAGCAAGAGTTGTTTTCTGGTAAGAAGAGTCACTATTGTGCTCCCATTGCATTACACAGTGCAAATGGCACTCGCATCTGTTCCCAGCAAGTACAGTGTATTGGACTGAATAGAAGCTACTGTTCTTGTCAGTTTCCTAAGCAGAGTTGAACTAGATATGCCCTGTGTGTCGGAAGCACAGTGCTTTTATTCTGAGCAAGCTCACTCTTCTGGCCCTATAGAAAACACAGGAGAGTAGAAGAGTGCTCTTTTCTCAAAAGCAGAGTGTTTTTCTTGTAAGGCGAGCTAGTGTTTGTTTCCCAGTCCTATATGGAGTTGAATCACATGCAGTTTCTTGTCCTACGAGCAAGAGTTGTTGTCTGGTAAGAAGAGTCACTATTGTGCTCGCATTGCCATACACAGTGCAAATAGCACTGGCGTCTGTTCCCAGCAAATACAGTGTATTGGACTGAAGAGAAGCTACTGTTCTCGTCAGTTTCCTAAGTGGAGTTGAAATAGATATGGCCCGCACGTCAGAAGCACAGTTCTTTTGTTCTGAGCAAGCTCACTGTTTTGGCCCTTTAGGAAACACAGTAGATTAGAAGAGTGCTCTTTTCTCAAAAGCAGAGTGTGTTTCTTGTAAGGCGAGCTAGTGTTTGTTTCCCAGGCCTATATGGAGTTGAATCACATGCAGTTTCTTGTCCTACGAGCAAGAGTTGGTTTCTGATAAGAAGAGACACTATTGAACTCCCATTGCCATACTCAGTGCAAATAGCACTCGCGTCTGTTCCCAGCAAGTACAGTGTATTGGACTGAAGAGAAGCTACTGTTCTGGTCAGTTTCTTAAGTGGAGTTGAACTAGATATGGCCCGTACATCGGAGGCACAGTTCTTTTTTTCTGAGCAAGGTCACTCTTCTGGCCCTATAGGAAACACAGTAGATTAGAAGAATGCTCTTTTCTGAAAAGCAGAGTGTGTTTCTTGTAAGGCGAGCTAGGGTTTGTTTCCCAATCAGAAAAGGATTTGAATCGCATGCAGTTTCTGGTCCTATGAGTAAGAGTTGTTTTGTAGTAAAAAGAGGCACTTTTGTGCTCCATTCGCCATGCACAGTGCAAAGAGCACTCACGTCTGTTCCCAGCAAGTACAGTGTATTGGACTGAGGAGAAGCTAGTGTTCTCGTCAGTTTCCTAAGTGGAGTTGAAATAGATATGGCCCGCAAGTCAGAAGCACAGTTCTTTTGTTCTGAGCAAGCTCACTGTTTTGGCCCTTTAGGAAACACAGTAGATTAGAAGAGTGCTCTTTTCTCAAAAGCAGAGTGTGTTTCTTGTAAGGCGAGCTAGTGTTTGTTTCCCAGGCCTATATGGAGTTGAATCACATGCAGTTTCTTGTCCTACGAGCAAGAGTTGTTTTCTGGTAAGAAGAGTCACTATTGCGCTCCCATTGCCATACACAGTGCAAATAGCACTCGCAAGTACAGTGTATTGGACTAAAGAGAAGCTACTGTTCTCGTCAGTTTCTTAAGTGGAGTTGAACTAGATATGGCCCGTACATCGGAGGCACAGTTCTTTTGTTCTGAGCAAGCTCACTGTTCTGGCCATATAGGAAACACAGTAGATTAGAAGAGTCCTCTTATCTCAAAAGCAGAGTGTGTGTCTTGTAAGGCGAGCTAGTGTTTGTTTCCCAGTCAGAAATGGAGTTGAATCACATGCAGTTTCTGGTCCTACGAGCAAGAGTTTTTTCTGGTAAGAAGAGTCACTATTGCGCTCCCATTGCCATACACAGTGCAAAGAGCACTGGAGTCTGTTCCCAGCAAGTACAGAGTATTGGACTGAAGAGAAGCTACTGTTCTTGTCAGTTTCCTAAGCAGAGTTGAACTAGATATGGCCCGTGTGTAGAAAGCACAGTGCTTTTGTTCTGAGCAAGCTCACTGTTCTGGCCCTATAGGAAACACAGGAGAGTAGAAGAGTGCTCTTTTCTCAAAAGCAGAGTGTGTTTCTTGTAAGGCGAGCTAGTGTTTGTTTCCCAATCAGAAAAGGATTTGAATCACATGCAGTTTCTGGTCCTATGAGCAAGAGTTGTTTTGTGGTAAAAAAGAGTCACTTTTGTGCTCCATTTGCCATACACAGTGCAAAGAGCACTCGCGTCTGTTCCCAGCAAGTACAGTGTATTGGACTGAAGAGAAGCTACTGTTCTTGTCAGTTTCCTAAGCAGAGTTGAACTAGATATGTCCCGTGCGTCGGAAGCACAGTACTTTTGTTCTGAGCAAGCTCACTCTTCTTGCCCTATAGGAAACACAGTAGATTAGAAGAGTGCTCTTTTCTCAAAAGCAGAGTGTGTTTCTTGTAAGGCGAGCTACTATTTGTTTCCCAGTCAGAAATGGAGTTGAATCACATGCAGTTTCTGGTCCTAAGAGCAAGAGTTGTTTTCTGGTAAGAAGAGTCACTATTGTGCTCCCATTGCCATACACAGTGCAAATAGCACTCGCGTCTGTTCCCAGCAAGTACAGTGTATTGGACTGAAAAGAAGCTACTGTTCTCGTCAGTTTCCTAAGTGGAGTTGAAGTAGATATGGCCCGTATGTCAGAAGCACAGTTCTGTTGTTCTGAGCAAGCTCACTATTCTGGCCCTATAGGAAACACAGGAGAGTAGAAGAGTGCTCTTTTCTCAAAAGCAGAGTGTGTTTCTTGTAAGGCGAGCTAGTGTTTGTTTCCCAATCCGAAAAGGATTTGAATCACATGCAGTTTCTGGTACTATGAGCAAGAGTTGTTTTGTGGTAAAAATAGTCACTTTTGTGCTCCATTCGCCATACACAGTGCAAAGAGCAACCGCATTTGTTCCCAGCAAGTACAGTGTATTGGGACTGAAGAGAAGCTACTGTTCTTGTCAGTTTCCTAAGCAGAGTTGAACTAGATATGGCCCGTGTGTGGGAAGCACAGTGCTTTTGTTCTGAGCAATCTCACTCTTCTGGCCCTATAGAAAACACAGGAGAGTAGAAGAGTGCTCTTTTCTCAAAAGCAGAGTGTTTTTCTTGTAAGGCGAGCTAGTGTTTGTTTCCCAGTCCTATATGGAGTTGAATCCCATGCAGTTTCTTGTCCTACGAGCAAGAGTTCTTTTCTGGTAAGAAGAGTCACTATTGCGCTCCCATTGCCATACACAGTGCAAATAGCACTTGTGTCTGTTCCCAGCAAGTACAGTGTATTGGACTGAAGAGAAGCTACAGTTCTCGTCAGTTTCCTAAGTGGAGTTGAACTAGATATGGCCCGTATGTCGGAAGCACAGTTCTTTTCTTCTGAGCAAGCTCACTGTTCTGGCCCTATAGGAAACACAGTAGATTAGAAGACTGCTCTTTTCTCAAAAGCAGAGTGTGTTTCTTGTAAGGCGAGCTAGTGTTTGTTTCCCAATCAGAAAAGGATTTGAATCACATGCAGTTTCTGGTCCTATGAGCAAGAGTTGTTTTGTGGTAAAAATAGTCACTTTTGTGCTCCCTTTGCCATACACAGTGCAAAGAGCACTCGCGTCTGTTCCCAGCAAGTACAGTGTATTGGACTGAAGAGAAGCTACTGTTCTTGTCAGTTTCCTAAGCAGAGTTGAACTAGATATGTCCCGTGTGTCGAAAGCACAGTGCTTTTGTTCTGAGCAAGCTCACTCTTCTGGCCCTACAGGAAACACAGTAGATTAGAAGAGTGCTCTTTTCTCAAAAGCAGAGTGTGTTTATTGTAAGGCGAGCTACTATTTGTTTCCCAGTCAGAAATGGAGTTGAATCACATACAGTTTCTGGTCCTACGAGCAAGAGTTGTTTTCTGGTAAGAAGAGTCACTATTGCGCTCCCATTGCCATGCACAGTGCAAATAGCACTTGCGTCTGTTCCCAGCAAGTACAGTGTATTGGACTGAAGAGAAGCTACTGTTCTCGTCAGTTTCCTAAGTGGAGTTGAACTAGATATGGCCCGTATGTGGGAAGCAAAGTTCTTTTCTTCTGAGCAAGCTCACTGTTCTGGCCCTATAGGAAACACAGTAGATTAGAAGAGTGCTCTTTTCTCAAAAGCAGAGTTTGTTTCTTGTAAGGCGAGCTAGTATTTGTTTCCCAGTCAGAAATGGAGTTGAATCACATGCAGTTTCTTGTCCTACGAGCAGGAGTTGTTTTCTGGTAAGAAGAGTCACTATTGCGTTCCCATTGACATACACAGTGCAAATAGCACTCGCATTTGTTCCCAGCAAGTACAGTGTATTGGACTGAAAAGAAGCTACTGTTCTCGTGAGTTTCCTAAGTGGAGTTGAACTAGATATGGCCCTTACGTCAGAAGCACAGTTCTTTTATTCTGAGCAGGCTCACTGTTTTGGCCCTTTAGGAAACACAGTAGATTAGAAGAGTGCTCTTTTCTCAAAAGCAGAGTGTGTTTCTTGTAAGACGAGCTACTCTTTTTTTCCCAGTCAGAAATGGAGTTGAATCACATGCAGTTTCTGGTCCTACGAGCAAGAGTTGTTTTCTGGTAAGAAGAGTCACTATTGTGCTCCCATTGCCATACACAGTGCAAAGAGCACTGGCGTCTGTTCCCAGCAAGTACATTGTATTGGACTGAAGAGAAGCTACTGTTCTTGTCAGATTCCTAAGCAGAGTTGAACTAGATATGGCCCCTGTGTAGGAAGCACAGTGCTTTTGTTCTGAGCAAGCTCACTGTTCTGGCCCTGTACGAAACACAGGAGAGTAGAAGAGTGCTCTTTTCTCAAAAGCAGAGTGTGTTTCTTGAAAGGCGAGCTAGTGTTTGTTTCCCAATCAGAAAAGGATTTGAATCACATGCAGTTTCTGGTCCTATGAGCAAGAGTTGTTTTGTGGTAAAAATAGTCACTTTTGTGCTCCATTCGCCATACACAGTGCAAAGAGCACTCGCGTCTGATCCCAGCAAGTACAGTGTATTGGCCTGAAGAGAAGCTACTGTTCTTGTCAGTTTCCTAAGCAGAGTTGAACTAGATATGGCCCGTGTGTAGGAAGCACAGTGCTTTTGTTCTGAGCAAGCTCACTGTTCTGGCCCTATAGGAAACACAGTAGATTAGAAGAGTGCTCTTTTCTCAAAAGCAGAGTGTGTTTCTTGTAAGGCGAGCTAGTGTTTGTTTTCCAGTCCTAAATGGAGTTGAATCACATGCAGTTTCTGGTCCTACGAGCAAGAATTGTTTTCTGGTAAGAAGAGTCACTATTGTGCTCCCATTGCCATACACAGTGCAAATAGCACTCGCGTCTGTTCCCAGCAAATACAGTGTATTGGACTGAAGAGAAGCTACTGTTCTCGTCAGTTTCCTAAGTGGAGTTGAACTAGATATGCCCCGCACGTCAGAAGCACAGTTCTTTTGTTCTGAGCAAGCTCACTGTTTTGGTCCTTTAGGAAACACAGTAGATTAGAAGAGTGCTCTTTTCTGAAAAGCAGAGTGTGTTTCTTGTAAGGCGAGCTAGTGTTTGTTTCCCAGGCCTATATGGAGTTGAATCACATGCAGTTTCTTGTCCTACGAGCAAGAGTTGTTTTCTGGTAAGAAGAGACACTATTGAGCTCCCATTGCCATACACAGTGCAAATAGCACTCGCGTGTGTTCCCAGCAAGTACAGTGTATTGGACTGAAGAGAAGCTACTGTTCTGGTCAGTTTCTTAAGTGGAGTTGAACTAGATATGGCCCGTACATCGGAGGCACAGTTCTTTTGTTCTGAGCAAGCTCACTCTTCTGGCCCTATAGGAAACACAGTAGATTAGAAGAGTGCTCTTTTCTCAAAAGCAGAGTGTGTTTCTTGTAAGGCGAGCTAGGGTTTGTTTCCCAATCAGAAAAGGATTTGAATCACATGCAGTTTCTGGTCCTATGAGCAAGAGTTGTTTTGTGGTAAAAAGAGTCACTTTTGTGCTCCAATCGCCACGCACAGTGCAAAGAGCATTCACGTCTATTCCCATAAAGTACAGTGTATTGGACTGAAGAGAAGCTACTGTTCTTGTCAGTTTCCTAAGCAGAGTTGAACTAGATATGGCCCGTGTGTCGGAAGCACAGTGCTTTTTTTCTGAGCAAGCTCACTGTTCTGGCCCTATAGGAAACACAGGAGAGTAGAAGAGTGCTCTTTTCTCAAAAGCAGAGTGTGTTTCTTGTAAGGCGAGCTAGTGTTTGTTTCCCAGTCCTATATGGAGTTGAATCACATGCAGTTTCTTGTCCTACGAGCAAGAGTTGTTTTCTGGTAAGAAGACTCACTATTGCGCTCCCATTGCCATACACAGTGCAAATAGCACACCCGTCTGTTCCCTGCAAGTACAGTGTAGTGGACTGAAGAGAGGCTACTGTTCTCGTCAGTTTCTTAAGCGGAGTTGAACTAGATATGGCCCGTAAGTTGGAAGCACTGTTCTTTTCTTCTGAGCAAGCTCAATGTTCTGGCCCTATAGGAAACACAGTAGATTAGAAGAGTGCTCTTTTCTCAAAAGCAGAGTGTGTTTCTTGTAAGGCGAGCTACTATTTGTTTCCCAGTCAGAAATGGAGTTGAATCACATGTAGTTTCTGGTCCTACGAGCAAGAGTTGTTTTCTGGTAAGAAGAGTCACTATTGTGCTCCCATTGCCATACACAGTTCAAATGGCACTCGCATCTGTTCCCAGCAAGTACAGTGTATTGGACTGACTAGAAGCTACTGTTCTTGTCAGTTTC